>NC_071671.1:22654469-22957500 GCF_028554725.1 Zeugodacus cucurbitae
CAATGGGCCTCATGCATAAAACGTGAGCTTGAGCTCGGACTCGATTTTTTGAGTAAAAGGTGCTTGTCGTATGCATAATAAAATTTGATGTGTTTGCTTTTTCTCGCTGCTTCGGTTTGATCTCATCTTGCTCAGTTTGAACGAAGTTAGATGAGCTAGTGCTCATTGTCATATGCATAAAAACAAGCTTTTGCTTTCTTTTGTGAGCTCTTGCTCAAATTTTGTTGAGGCTGCCTTATAGTTGACTCGCGTACACTCGGAGTCGCGTTTTTGAGGAGTCAGAAGAATAACATAGGGGCAGCACTCAGGAACATTGATAAAATTTGACTAAATTTAATATTTTGTGCAGATCCTGTATTCCAAACTGGTATAATCACAAAGTTGCTACGAGAGTATAATAGTTTTGTTCACAAACTAAACGAGTTAGATATAGATATAGATATATACCAAAGTGATCAGGGTGACGAGTAGAGTTCAAATCCGGATATCTGTCTTTCTGTCCGTCCGTCCGTCCGTCTAACTTGAGTAAAAATAGTCACATATCTTGTTTAAAATTGGTACACGTAATTCTTGGCACCATAGGAAAGTTGTTTTCGAAGGTGGGATAAATCGGACCACTGCCACGTCCACAAAATGGCGGACCACGAAAAGGCAAAAAGTGCCATAAATAAAGCTATGAAAGTAAAATTAGGTACAAAGGATCGCACTATAAAGGAGCATATTTGGATGTTATTTTTGTACATATCTCGTAAACTACTAAGCTATACCAACTAAATTTTCTACAACCATTTCTTTTAATCGGATTATAACCATGCCCACCTCCTATACAAAAGTTATGTTGAAAACTACTAAAAATGCTTTAATTCAGTAAGGAAAACCACCAGAAACCTTAAATTTCATTATAAAGATGGTACAGAAGAGCTGCACTCAAAATGGTATACACAATTTTAAATGGGTGTGGTACCACTTATGGGTCCAAAACCGTATCACAGAAACTAGTACTCCAATTCCAATGAAATTCGGTTCATAATAATTTTCTGCCATCCCAATAATATGTTGTGAAAATAGGCCAAATCGGTTGTGAAGTCAACCTGAATCGTTTACTATAAAGTAAACACTAGTGAAGATATAGGAACAGAACTTTGCACAATTACTACATTTATAGTGTGGCCCTTCCAAAAACCGAAATTGGAAATTGAAAGTTTAAAATTTATAGGGAATATTTTCTTCTAATAATATGTCTCCGTGACAAAAATGGGTTAAATCGGGTCATAACTTCACCTAGCTCCCATATATCTAATATTAAGGTTTCCAACTTTGAATGTACTTTATACCATATATATGACGAATATGTGGGTCAAATTGTGTTTTATAGTAATAACATTAAATGATTAATCGCAATTTAGAGAGTATAAAATGTTCGGTTACACCCGATCGTAGTGCTTTCCCTGTTAATTTAATTTTTGCTCAATTTCTTTTACACATGTTTCTAGTATTTTTTTTATTTTTAATGCTTGGTAATTTACCCTTTTCTAGTAAATATTTATTTTGTTTTAGTTTTTCTACTAATAATTTAGAAATGTCGTAAGTCTCTATTTTATTATTATTATTTGATCCTACTTCTACTTCACTTTCACTTGACGACACGTTCGCACTTCTATAACAATTAGATGTTTGATCTCCTTTTGCTCAAGTAATTGCAATTTGTTTGAACTCATTTTTATGCATACGAAATTGAGCAAAAGCTGTTGCTGTTTGATCGAACTCGACTTACGAGCAATTGCTCACATGCCTCAACTCAGCGCTTTTACTCGTTTTTATGCATGAGGCCCAATGACTCCATTATCGAACAGAATCTTTAAAACAGCTCACCATAGAACTATGCTACAAAAGATAGTTTTTAAATATTCTTTCCACCCAAACTGAAATGTCTTCCTCTACATCCCACCACCGACATTGAAACATCGGCAAACTGATGAAATGTCAAGCCATGTTACTTATTTATTGCAACCAAAAAGAAAAGTATGTTGTCAACATGCCACCCGCATGCGCCCTGCGTGCTACAACCTTCAAAATTTCACAGGCTGTCCAGCGCAACAACTTCCCTTGGCAAGATGGCAGGTGGCAGACGCAAGTGCCGCGACAAAAAGACAAAAACGGATTTCATGTTGTAAAAATCATTTCGCAGCGCGACAATTAAAATGTAAACATGTCCAAACACGCCTGAGGCCGACAAGCGAAAAAGCCCAATGGCGCGCGTCGCATGACATGTCGCTTTACCAAAAAGGCGGCCGAAGAAAGCAAGGCCAGGCACGGCGGAGTCTACTACAACACTTTGCTATATAGATCCATGGATCTATATGTATGTGTGTGTTCGCTCTCACAACTGTCATTTCGGTTGAGTGCTTTTGCTATTGTTTGTCATAAATCAAGTGAATCGCGGCGACGGAATGTAAACGACACCGGTGTACACAACTACAACAAAGTATAATAAAAAACGGCAAAAACAAAAAGCAAACAACAACAAAAAGTTATGTACATAAAAACAACAAGAGTACTTTATAAAGTATTTGTACATTTTTGACAACCCTTTTTTCGGGGGAGCAGTGTAGCTTTAACGCGACACGGCACTTTTGTGCCGTCGAAAACGATTTGTAGGCGCGAAGTCTACGAGGTTGTGTGAATAAAACCGTAATTTTGAATTTATGGAATAATTTTCTCACAAGCCAGTAAATTATTTCTCAATATAGTAGAAAAGTAGTAGAAAAGCTCTGGTGGTTTAGCATATTTACCCACAACCGACAACCGTCTCTTTAAATGATGGTATCTGTGCTCGGTTCAAATCCGTTCCTCTACTCGTCCAGTATTATCTTCAAATAGTCGGTTTTCATACACTCTCCGGAACAACCGTATCTTTAAATTATGGCCTCATCGCTCATTTCAATTTCGTTTACTGAAATCTTTACTTGACCGGAGTTGATTTGAACGTGCTTACTGATACTGTTTTGGGAATACTCAAGGAGCTCGGAATGATATTCGTCTGAAGTTAATAGCATTACCGCTCTAAAAATACAACTATGGCGTTTTCTAATGGCAATCCCCACGGTCGCTAGCTCGTCCACGAATAGTAAACTGCTTAAAATTCGTCCGTCTCAGAAGGTCGCGGCATCTAGGCAAAGGTTGACATTGATTAGCAGAGGAATCTTCTACACTTTTACGTATGTTTAGCCGATTTTGTCGAATATGTCGGACGTTAGGTCGTTATTGGGACCCGGTATCTCTCTTTTTATTTGTTAGCCTTAATTTATGGAAGCAGTTCATATAAAGCTAGGTCTTTTAAAGCTAGTAGTTCATTGTCAATTGGTAGGTTATGAGTTCGAAGCCCGTCTTTTATAAAACCTAAAATTCAATTAATCATTTTTTCCAGTACTTGTCATCCTCGCCAAAACTCTATAATGAATTAAGTCTCCTTGACTTATCGAACTCACCTCGTTCGTTAATAGCCAAAGTCTGTTTTTACCTTTGCTGTAAAACAATCGCATTGAATCGCTGAAGCGACGAATATGACGGACAGATATTATGACTCACGTGCCAAGCTGTCAAGAAATCAAAATCAACGCACTTTTATCAACTTCGCTTTTTTTGTTTCTGTTTTAACCCCTTACAAAGAATTCTTTCGAAATTTTTTGTTTTTTTACAACACAACCATTTCCATTTCCTCAAAAGCGGCAAAGATAAAAGCCTTTTAAAGTGAGCTGGAGTTGGAGTTGCCTGAGTAGTAGTAGTAGCCGGCGTGTAACGGCATTTTAAATGACAATTACATGAATATTTAATTTACATCCTTTAATCATGCCAATACCAAAAAGGCCGTCAACTCAACAGTTGTAGGCAGTGGCTCTGACTGCCTCGGACGAGCACTTTGTTTGCGGAATTGGCGCCTCACTCCAACCATGTCCGGGCTGCTACAACATGTTGTGTTGACAAGTCGCTGTTGTGAAAAAAAGGCCGAGAGAGGGAGCGCAATGTGAAAAAAATGAGCATGCATATACGGTATATATTACAGCCAAAAAAATTATGCATTCATACATCTATACTTACAAAGAAATCTATGGTTTTTTTGGCTTTCATACGTTATACTTCGTGGGTCCGGGTGTTGCGTTGACGAAAGGGTATCAGCTGGCTGACAAATGTGTAGTCGTTAAATTTATGACCGAAAACTTATACGTGATTTGCCAGCCGCAGTCATGGGTGACAACGAATGAAGGAATCCAAAAAAAGGGACTCCGTCTAGCGTGCATACTCTGAGGATACATTGATATTTACATATAAACTGTCATATCCTCATATGTTTCATATTAAAGTGTTTTTCAGTAGAATTGCACAGTGTAGTGAGTCGTACCCCTAAAGACCTTTTATTGAATATTTGCAATTCTCCGCTGGCTCATAAAATACAGATCTCAGATAGGGTCGTTTATTGAACACACTTCCTTCGGTAATCTATTGACTGCTTCGCTGCCGATCGTACTTCGAGAGAAGCCGAACTTTCAAAACTTCTTTCACCAATCAATTCCTTATTCTGACCCAAAGCGAATACTTTTATTTTATTTTTTAATGCTAATAAATATTTTATTTTTATTTCCTTCGAGTAGGCAGTCCCTGGCTGGATAAAAATCTGGATTCGTTCGAGTTACGTAGATCCGAGTTCGAACTCCGGACAATAGTCATAGAGCAAAATAGTTTTTTTTACATAAACTGCAAGACGGATATAAAAAATTATTCTGTCGCTAAGGATAGAACCGCAGTCGACTCATCTACGATTTTCCCCATGATGAAAATGAGTTTTAATCGCAAACCCCACTACTCATAACTTTCCTTTACAAAATTTCAGATCTCAAATACTCTCGAAACTGACATAGGAATGTGAGAAACTCTGTAATAAGTCGCAATGAATATCGAAACCGTACAGTCTTGCTTCCATGTTTTGCATCAGGGTTGAATAGTCTTTAAGTGGGCAGAAGTCGAGGTTTCATTATGAGGACTAAATTATTGGCGGCTCGTATCAAGTTCTATAATCGGAAATAACGGAATTTCCATCGAGGGTTTTGACAAGTTTTTGAAAATCCTAGCAACTTTTCCATATTTACAAAAGGTACCATATTTCAGGCATTGAGTCAGTAAAAGCCTGAGTCTTGTTCACTTCACATATCTAAATAATTTATCTTAATTCTGAGATTTTCGATTCCATATTACCGAATTTTCATTATTAGGTCCGAAGCACAGTTCATAAATTTGCATTGGTGCGCTTCGTCTTTCGATCCTACGATATCGGAACTGACTTTACAGAATTGCCTTTAAGGTTTCACCAAAGAATGTTTCAAGAACGATTTTTCTGACGTAGGGACCAGATTCCAGATTATTCATTTGTACTACTCTGGTCTAGACTCGAATCGAATGAGATATATCTTGTGAGAACTTCTTCAGACAGGCCTTAGAAAACTCCTTTGCTTCTTCCAAAAGCTTGGATCTGTGTCTTTCAATGTCAACTCCAGATTTTTTCTTACCCAAATTCAAATTTTTCTGACCCTTCTCACCACTGTACCACCAAACAATGCTTTCGTATTCAGTCTAATGATGATGTTGATGGTTAACATGAACGGTTATGGTAATGGTGAGAATGATAATGATTCCCCATATACAAGCTGCGTGATTGTTGATGAACAAAATCATTAACGACAACACCCAAATGTCACATACCGAAAATTATGCTAGGCAAAAGAAGCAGACCGAAAAAAGGGTCAAAAAGCATAAATTTGCTAAAAAAAATAGACAACAATGCAGAGGGGACTAAGCAACATAAGGATAGGGGAAAATATGATGAACAAGTTGTTTTGTCGCAGTTAACGGCGCAGGACGAAGGTGATATAAGAAACGTCAGAACAATGTGTGGCAAACAAAAAATCTTTACTGGAAGGGTGGCATAAGAAAGAAGGGTGAATAAGAGAGGGAGTTTGTGTGTGGGAGGGGCGAACTTGTGAGGCATAAAGTCCCTTAAATGAAAACTCACAAAAAAATAATTTTCTTTTTGTTTTGTTGCGAGTCCAAAATGAAGGGCAAATTGTTATTCGAAAGTCAATTGGGGTTTCACAGAGCCGTCCAATACGCTCAATTGCACAGGTGTTGTGCGCATAAAAGCAATTTGTTGTTGCTGGGTGATAAATATGGATTTGTTGTATTTATTGTTGTTGCATTTTTTTGTCTATTTTGTTTCACTTAACTCCTTTTGCCGCCTTAACAGTTTTTTGTTGTTTCTCTTTCAGACTCACCTTTTTCTTTGCTTCTTTTTTGTCAGCATTTACCTTCATTCTCACCACCCTCCGCCCTCCCGATATTTGCATGTCTTTTGAATATTTATATGGGTTGTGTGGATTCCCTATCGTCCTCTGTCTATCACTCGTTTATTAACCTTCTTTACGAGTTTTTTCTGCTTCTTTGTATCGTTGCTATTCAAGCGTAAATGACCAATTGCCCGTGTCATATGCAACAGTTCGTGCATTGACAACCATTCTACCGCCCAACCAACAACAATAACAACACTTACAATGTGTTGCTCCTAACCTCTAATCCGCTGTGTGTATGCGTAGCAGCTGGGCGCCTCAAGCCACAACTGTGTATTTGGAGCGCACTGCTGGTAGGCGCATTTAATCCCATTGTCGGGCGGCTGGCGGTCGGTGGTCAACGCAGTGGGTCTTGGCTTGTCTTGTATTACAGCTTCTCAGCTAGGTTTGACTTTACTGATTCTCTGAGTATGTGGTTTCTTTTAGTTGGATTTTTATGCTGTTGGAACATGTTGCTTACGGTTTAGTGATTTAGTGCGACTAAACGCATCTTCTATTAGCCGTAGTGTAAGTAATATAATAGTCTTCGTACTTCCGGTTGGTTTTATCGCTTCTATCTCGGGCAGCTTATGAGATATCTTAGTGAAATTGGTTGAAAATCCTTCGCTTAACATAATTGAAGTATAAGCCAAAAATTATTAAAATCGGATTATTTTTAGTCCTAACCCCAATATAATTATTATACTGATATCAGGACTTGCATATAAATTAATCTCTAAAAGCCGGCCTTTATACAAGATATCTTAATGAAATTACGTGAGAAATATTCACTTAGTATTATTTAATTATGCACCAAAACGTATTCAAATCAGACCTCATCTGCTCCTAACCCCCATATAACGAATATGAAGATTTCAGCACTTCCGACTAATCCATATAAGTCGGTATATATACAATTTGGTTAGCATATTTTGCAAACTATAATGTAAATAAATACCAAAAATTTAAGAATTTGGTTCATGTTTATCCCTAGCCACCATATAACGAAACTGACTATTTCAGTACTTCCGGTAACTATTATGTCAAATATATGGGTCTGTATAAGAGGTAACTGAACCAAATTCAATGACTATATTACTAATATTATAGTGTCATTTGGTAGCAAAAATAATTGACATCGGGTTCCATATAAGAGTATTTGCTTTAGGTAAATTGAGTGATTGAGTGAAGAAAATCGGTCTCAAAATCATAGAGAATACATTTTATATAACAAATTTCGGTTCCACTCGCACTAATGCCACCTTACTTGTTTTCCTTTCATTTCATTCCATTCAAGTTGTTTTTGTCGCGCGCCACGTGTTTTCTTGGCTGTCCTACAACTGTGAGGTCACAAAAACCGTCGCTACACACACCAACATACAAACCTAACTGCTAACCAATACATAAGCGCGCGACATGGGTAAAGGTCGAATGTGGCACCTGATGTTAAACTGCGGTTAAATGTGCCATAATGATGCCGTTTACTGTGGCGAGAGTTGATGTCTTCCCTCTTTCTATGTATGATTGTGTGTGTGTCTCACTGTATCAATTTCGCCTTATTGTGGGGACTCACCTTTAACTATAAACGTTTTTGTTGTTATTTTTTCCTTCTTTCATTTACCTTTCCACTGTTAGTATATATAAACAAATAAAAAATATATGGTTACTTACCTTTTTCTATGCGGCGGCAGCACCCTGCTGGCTTGCTTGCCGCTTCTATGGCTATGTTTATATTGCTTTTGTATCGCTTTCTTATTGTCATTTGCTCACTATCTGCTTGTTAGATCGCTTGTTGTTGCTTCTCTGTTTTTTTGTGATTTTCTTCCTGCTTTTTTATTACTTTATATACTCAAGTGTTGCACGTTCTATGAGTTTTTTTGTCTTTGCTGTTGTTTTTGTTGTTGTTGCTTCTTACGTGTATCATTTGCTAGCGTTGCGCACTTAATGGTGGCACTCTTGTGTATTCCATTTATGCGTATTTGACTGCCACATTTCAATGATGGATTACGCAGTGATTCAATTGCTCAAACACACACACTCTCGCAGTCACAATTGAGTTGAAAATATGCCTCTGGGGATTATTTTCCTCTATAGTTTGCTTTTCTTTATTGTTTTTGGTACTTTTCAATATTTAATGACCTTTCAAATGCACTCTCAGGTCTTTGTTTTTATAGCCAAAGGGTTGATTTTTGATTTATGTTTGGAAAGTCATTTTAAAAAGGTCATTAGCTGTTAAAAAGGTAGCTTCGACGTTTTTTGATATAAGTTAGCTGAGAATTTTAGATGAATTATGTAATTTTTTATATATTAACCGAGACTGCAGCAAATGCATTTTCAAAAGTCATACTTAAGTACTTTTATGGAAGCCGCGAGCAAATGCTGGTTAATTGACATTGCTTGTTGTTCCAATCACAATATGTTATAATATCTAAACAACCTCACTAAATACACGCACATTAAGTCGCTTATGTAGGGTTGATTAATTTTTAGAACCAGCTTTTCATAGAAAACTTCATCATTGCAATTTTCATAAGCGGTGCTGTGACTATTGTTTAGAGCTTATGGCCCACTGCACTGCCTTTATACTTCTAGGTTAATACAATTCATAACTGTTTATACTTTTCATTAACTTTTATGGCACCGTCCATTGTTTCCGGTTCATTGCGTCATTCAGTAAAATCTTCTGGATAATGGTTGTGGACGTTTGTTCTGAACTAGTGTTTCAAATTACAAGAGAAGTTCTCTCCAGACTGTTCCTAATGAACATTTTATAGTCTCCCCTTCATATACAGACACTTATCCTTTAATCTCAGCCAACGCATCAAGTTCTTCCATTAGCACATAGGTTCTAATGAAGACGAACCCAGATACTAGTGATACCGTACCGTACCGCATTCGTATGACAAAGCGAATAACACTGTTTAACGGACCCAGTAAAAGTTTGCTTTTAGGGACATTCCGTGATTGTCATTTCTTCTTTTTCATTGTTCATTTGTTTCCAGTCAAGTTAAGTTTAAAAATTATTTAGAGGTAAAAGGTTCCTCCACCCATATTCCAATTTTGGTTATAGTAAATGAGTTTACTCAATCCAGTTCGACCTGAGGGGATAGGAGGTTAACGATATTGATATAAGGACACATAGGATGAGGTGGGATGCTCCATCTAGAGCTCCATTAAATGTCAATTTGGTTCGAAAGTAAGGGAGCTACTTGTGTCCAGTTTGATTAGAGGAGAGAGAAGGTTAAAAAGGTTTATATAAGGATACATGGGCTGAGGTGACATGCCACATCTGGGACAACAATAAATGTCTGAGTTATATTCCGTGTATTTGGAGCAAATATGTGAAATTAAATAATTGACGTTCTGCCAAGTGAATCTTATTATAAGGTCCTCCGGATTTATTAGAAATGAGTTCGTCCGTGACTGAAATAAATGTTAATCGGTTTGAAGTGGGTTCAGTTGCAGTTCCAGATGATCTGTTACTTAAAAGTGAACTGGTTCCATTTTATAAGTTAATTTTTGCAATTACCAAGCTGTGACGGCGAGCGAGTTGAGGAGTTTGTTGTCGAACTTTTTTTTTATCTCATTCATCAATGTTTCCCTCTAAAAACTGCTTCTGAAAGCGTTGTTCAGCGTTTCGAAGCCTCTCAAACAGTTGATTCCTTGTATGTTAAGGACGAGTATTAGAATTATCTTTGCTTTTCACAGCTTGATCTCTTAATTCCATATTTAACATGCTAGACCTCATTAGACTTAACAAAGTTCCTACTGAACATGGACTCCAAATTCAGTTTTGAGTAAATGTCATAGTGTCAACATTTACTCAAAATTTTGTTTTGGAATTTCACCTCTATATGTAATATGTTTTATTCAAATTCTCTGCCAAACTTGATGAATTTTTTAATATAAATATTTCAATTTCGCATATTTCCGCCACTACAACATCGAAGTTTCATTTGCCAAAACATACCAACTCTATTACGAGCATACACTTGCCACAAACACAATAAGTCAAACGACAGTCAGAGTTAGCAAATGAATTTCAAATATGAATTCCATGGAGTATTGAAGAGCTTCGTGTTCCTTTTACGCGTTTTGCCATTGCTATTGTGTCATCATGAATAATAACCGCATAGAAATTTCCAATAATAAATTTTCCCATGACATCGTCAAAGAAAATAGAAAAAGGAAAAAGGAGAACAAAAACACACTGCGATGGAGCTTTGGAAGCGCTCGTATGCGAGCAATGTTAGAAAGCAGAAGTATTAGTTGGTACATTTATATGCAACAACGCGTCACCGCAACCGCGAAACATTGACTAAATACTGCAATGGCAATGAGTGGATGGATGGGTAGCTAGATAGATGGATGAATGGATGGGTGAATGGATGACTGACGATGGACGGATGCGGTGAGGAATATTCTCTGTTGAATGGACTGAGCTGGCAGGAATCACAAAAGTATTTAGTGTTGTTGCTTCAAAATTAGAAAAAATATATGTTGGTTGCACCGAAAACCGCAAGCTATTGAGTCGCTGACTGCGAACTGTCAGAGTTCAGAGCCGAAAAATCGTCTGCGGCAATGACTGATAGCCGCTGTTGCCGCACATGCAGGCATTACGTCCAAATAGACGTGGCATTTAGTTCAACCGACAGGCACTAAGTCCTAACACACAGACATATACATATAGTGGGACACACGCACAGTCAAATCAAGCTGATAGACAGCGACGTCGCAGTCTCACAATCAAAAGTCAGAGTAATGGCCCACAACTGGCGCCCTCCCTCCGCCGCAGCATCAATAAATCTCCGCCACTGCTGTCAGTCGTGCATCATTTAGTGACTCGCTTTGTGTGTTGCAGCACAAAAATGCAACTCTGTAGTGACTTTGACTTTGACCCTGCATGTCAAAACGCTGACGAAAACTGCACAAAAGCGTATTGCTCTCGTCTACTGTCTGATGCCACATACAGTTATGTGCTCAAAAAATAAATTGGTGCAATTCCAGAAATGGCAGCATTTGGTGGCAAGGCTGCTTTTAAATGTTTATATGTATGCTTTGAAATAAATTTATTGGCGCAGGGGGCGTGGCTTGTCTCCAAGTGACAGCGGTATTTCTGTCAAATGCGAAAATACCGCAAATTGTCATGTTGCAGCCACATTTTTATGCACATTCGGGTGGTACTTAGATGCCGGAAAATGTTATCACAAAATTTTTCAATGTGCAAATCTAAAATCGGTGGCAGCATAGACGAAGTTGTGTGATGATGGAGATGGCTCAAACGCTTCGGACAACCTAGTAGTTAGCTACCATTACTGACATTAGTAGCCATCCTAGCGTCATCTGGATCAATCCCAATATTGCTATGAAAACTAGCGAACGGAGATACTCTCTTCTTCTTCCAAATTCCGGAAGTAAAATCCATCAACTTTTCCATAAAAAAACTTCAATATTATAATTCGCCTCAGCCGCTTCGATACTGTAACATGATTTTAATCCTGAAGCAATTCGATAGCTTTATTTTTAAGGCCCTCCTTATAATACCGCGAATTTGCCGCATCTATGGATATTTTCGCTTGCCACAAACACACTTTGTTCCGTGCAGCGCCTTTGCCAGTCGGATTCCTACTTTTTGTGGCGCCTCCCATTATATGCGGCTCACTGTCATTTCCGGGAATTCATTGTCGAAATACGAGTATAATTCTGCATAAAAAAGCAAGAATCAAATAAATTAATTGAAATACTTTGGTTTGTTATAGCTTGCATAAGTCTTGTCGACTGTGGTTTTTAGCATAAAGAATGTGCGGCATATGCAATTCAATTAATCATTGAGGTCGGTATTAAGTCAGTCGAGCCTTAAACTATGCAAATCTGCAGAGCTTAAGCCGTAATTCATTTAAACTACGCCCTGTTCCAGAAATTCATAAATCGTGTCATTTTTTTAAATTTTGTCCAATATTTTTTTTATTTGATACAAATTATCCACAGCTGTACGCAAACACTTCAGACTTTTCTTCTTCCGCAGGCAACAAGAGCCTCTACATTGTGATTATTCAAGTATGGACTTAACCTCTTTTAGATAATTCGATCTAACGTGATTCCGTATAAGTAATAAAATTAAGTAATTTTTACCTTATGTCCCGACGTACTCTCAATTGAGCACAGTATACGAAGTTTTTACTAAATCCAACATCGGCGTTTCATTCCCTTTCATAACAAGTTTTTATACTCTCGCAAAATGTTGCAGAGACGGTTGTTTGTATCACACAGAAATAAACGAGTTAGACATGGGATTATATATAAATAATCAGGATGATGAGTAAAGTTGAAATCCGGATGTCTGTCCGTCTGTCCGTGCAAGCGATAACTTGAGTAAAAATTTAGATATCTTAATAAATCTTGGAACACATATTCCTTGGCAGCCTGAGAAGGTTGGTATTAAAATCGGAACCATTGCCACGCCCACAAAATGGCGAAAACCGGAAACATATAAAGCGTCACAAATAAGCCATAAATAAAGTTATGAAAGTAAAATTTGGTACAGTGTAATTTTTTTGGGGAAGTGGGCGTGGCCCCACCCCTATATATATTTTTTGTATATATCTCGAAAACCAATAAAAAATGAAAGAAATCGGATAATAACCACGCCCACCTCCCATATAAAGGTTATGTTGAAAATTACAAAAAGTGAGTTAACTCACTAACGAAAAACGTCAGAAACACTAAATTTTACAGAAGAAATGGCAGAAAGGAGCTGCACTCAGATTTTTTTACAAAATGGAAAATTGGCGTGGCGTCGCCCACTTATGGGTCAAAAACCATATTTTAGAAACTACTCGAACGATTTCAATGAAATTCGGTATATAATATTTTCTTGACACCCTTATAACACGGATGAAAAATGGGCGAAATCGTTGGGAACCGATCACGTCTACTTCTTATATATGTAACTAATTTTTTCCCATCTGATTCGTTCACATTATAATATATACATTAGGAACCAATGAAGATTTGGGAATAAAACATTACATAAAGACTGTATATCGTCTGTGGCTTAACTTGTGGAAAATTGTCTAAATCGGACTATAACTTTTCAAGGCCCCGGATATCGAATATGAAGAACTCAGTGAATAAGGGTAATTTTAGCAAAATTAAGTGAGTGTATAGTCTTCGATATTTCCATTATCTGGTCGCAGCGAAGATACGCACCCGCCTCTGTGCAGCAAAGAATGCCCGTCAACAAACACAAGGAAGGTTCGACGTCGAAAAGCTGCAATCGCAACAGACAGCCACGAAATACTCTACTCGACTTGCACTCCTGCTCTCTGAGAGCACTCATCAGTATCTCGGTATAAGGGAACTGTGGAACGGCATCTCAAACTTACTGCGTACCGCTGCAGCCGAAACAATTGATTTTCGGCAACGGCAAAATACAAGCTGGTACGATGAGGAGTGCCGTCTCGCAGCGGAGAGAAAACAGACTGCCTACCTCGCAACGTTGCAAACGACCACAACACGTGCGGGATGGGATAGATACCGAGATCTGAAGAGGGAAGCGAGACGCATCTGCAGACAAAAAAAGAAAGAGGCCGAAAATCGTGAGTACGAAGAGCTTGAGAAGCTGGCAGACAGAGGAATGCTCGAAAATTTTATGAAAAAATGAAGCGACTTAACGAAGGTTTCAAGACCGGAGCATCCTCATGTAGAGACCAAGGTGGTAATCTGGTAACCGATGTCCAGGGCATACTGGGATTATGGAGGGAACACTTCTCCGACCTGCTGAATGGCAGTGAGAGTACAACACCAGGAGATGGCGAACCCGATTCCCCAATCGATGACGATGGAACAGATGTTCCATTACCCGACCATGAAGAAATTCGAATAGCAATTACCCGCTTGAAGAACAACAAAGCAGCGGGGGCCGATAGATTACCGGCAGAACTATTCAAATACGGCGGCGAAGAACTGATAAGGTGCATGCATCAGCTTCTTTGCAAAATATGGTCGGAAGAAAGCATGACTGACGATTGGAATCTCAGTGTGCTCTGCCCAATCCATAAAAAGGGAGATCCCACAATCTGCGCCAATTACCGTGGGATCAGCCTCCTAAATATCGCATACAAGGTTCTATCGAGCGTATTGTGTGAAAGACTAAAGCCCACCGTCAACAAACTGATTGGACCTTATCAGTGTGGCTTTAGACCTGGAAAATCGACAACTGACCAGATATTCACCATGCGCCAAATCTTGGAAAAGACCCGAGAAAAGAGGACCGACACACACCACCTTTTTGTCGATTTTAAAGCTGCTTTCGACAGCACGAAAAGGAGTTGCCTTTACGCCGCGATGTCTGAATTTGGTATCCCCGCAAAACTAATACGGCTGTGTAAATTGAGCATTCCCGTCCTGCTTTACGGTGCAGAAGCTTGGACGATGTCAACATCAGATGAGACGACACTAGGAGTTTTCGAGAGGAAAATTTTGCGCAAGATTTATGGTCCTTAGAACATTGGCAACGGCGAATACCGCAGACGATGAAACGATGAGCTATACGAGTTATACGACGACATTGACATAGTTCAGCGAATAAAAAGACAGCGGCTACGCTGGCTAGGTCATATTGTCCGAATGGACGAAAACACTCCAGCCCTGAAAGTGTTCGATGCAGTACCCGCCGGAGGAAGCCGAGGAAGGGGAAGGCCTCCACTCCGTTGGAGGGACCAGGTGGAGAGCGACCTGGTTACACTTGGGATCTCCAACTGGCGCCGAACTGCGAAGGAGGGGGAGAGGTGGCGCACTATCGTCGATTCGGCTATGTATATGTATGTATGTATGTGATTGGCGTTGCAACCGTTTAGCCGGTTATAGCCGAATCGACATACATAGTCTTCGATATTTTTATGTTGTTGTTGAAAATGAGTAAAATCGGTTCAGTAATTGCCTCAGCCCTCGTATACTATATATGATGATTTTCATTATTCTATTGAACTCTATGCCGAATATATGGGTCGAATTGTGTTATCTTTATAAAATTACATCAATAAATTGCGAGAGTATAAAATGTTCGGTTGCACCCGAAACTTAGCCTTTCCTTACTTGTTATACTTTGTAATACATAAATCCAGGCAGTATGTATGGTTAAGGGAAGATATAGAACTATTTCGCGGTCAGATCAGGTGTACTAGTTGTTGTAAAGCTCGTCTCGATATTATTGGCGATGCTTGAATTATCTATAATGAAGTTAATTGATGTTATTGGACTCCAAATATATATTCCGATTTTTATTTCTAAACGAAGGGAGATTTATACGAATATTATAGACCCTACTTGATTTAAATCAGTCAACAATTTTCACGTAAACCTCACATATTGATAATTTTAAAATATACAGTCATCTTATCATGAATATTTCGAGTTATTACAAACAACCGTTAGATAAAGTAAAAAATGAAACTCATGCGAGAGTATAAAAATTCCCAAGTAGACCATGAAATTATAAATTTTCCGGTAAAGAGCAGCATTTCATACTTTCCATATGAAAAATATTTTATTTGAGTAAATAAACCGCATTAGAGGAAAGACAGGTGCCTCTTAAAATCCAGAAAAAAATTTAATTCTTTGTTAAAATAACACTTAATAACTTCAACTGCCAAGCAAAAACAATTACGCCATTAAAAAAATAAAAGCCAACAAACTTCACACTATTTATATCACCTTGGTTGACCTCTGGAAGAGCGGAAAAAATTAATAAAAAATATTTTAAATGTGCGCTTGAAAACAAGAAACTCATTAGTTGAAATTGTATATTGTGTTAATTTAGACAAATCAGTCAAAACTTTATTATTTGCAAATGCACAAAAACAACGAAAATTAAATGCGGAACGGAAGGGAGAATATGAGAGGAATAAAGAAACAGTCAGTAAACTATAAAGAATCACTTAGAAAGCTTAGACGAAAATTTATAATTTATTAGCTGCTAACCGAATACGAGACCAACAAGCGCTAAACTAAATTTAATTATAGGCTAAGGGAAGAGATAATAGAAAAGAAATAACAACAATAAGAAAAACAACTTAACTGCAAATTAATAAGCGTGATGGAGGTCCCAAGAGAAGATATGTATGTATTATATAATATAAGAGTATTTGATGCGAAGCGTTGCGGTCTTGAATAATTAATTTACATATCGCTTAATATATATAAATATATCTACATATTACATTACCACATCAGCCACACTCGCATCACCACCAACTTTTGCCAAATCGTTATCTTCGATTTTGCCCTCGAGGGTGCTCACTTAAATACATACTCGTACGTCTGTATAACAAAGCTGTGAACAAGTGTAAAATCACACATTAATGATGCGAACCAAAACCGAAAATCACAAAAAAGACAACAACAATAAAACACATTAACTACAGTACAATCAACTGCATACATACCCAACCACCAAAATTTCGTCGAAATTCGAGACTCAAAAAAAAACGGGACAACATTTTCAACTGTAGCTGATATATCGAAGTGGTTATGGTGGGAAGTGTCTGTAAGAGCAGACGCAGCAATCGTTCGAAAATAGAAAAATCATTAATCATGTAAAACTAAACTTCATATGAATGCTGAAAAATGTCTGCAGTCAGACACGTTAATTGCAGTGAGGGAATAACTATAGTGTTTGCAGTTATGCAAATGAGTTATTTACAATGAGTCATTTCTGAGATCGTTGGGAAATTCAAGATATTGTAGTTTAAGTTAATCATAAGCATATTCAATCTGAGAAATTGAGTGTTTGCCACGAAGCACTGGCCTTCTTGTCGTAAAAGTGGGATTGCATACAACGTAGCTCTCTCTGAAATATGCTCCTTATTAGTGTTTCATAGTTGCAGTACTTACATAATTTTAAGTAAAAGACTTGGGACTTTCAGGCTTAATCGACCTCTTTATTACCTCCAGAACTACTATTCTTCATATAGTCGAAACTTACTTCCGTAATGTTCGAAATACCAACAACAAAATGGGATCAATGACCTTTTAACTATTGGACTAATCTTTCCTTCAAAGCACGAGCTGGTGCTTTGCTCAATTTTGAAATTTCGTGGTATAAATATAGTCTATATCTATCTGTGCAATTTAATCTCTCAAACATTGAGAGGACTGCAAATATTACATTCTAAGATTACCTACGAAACCCAAGAAGGTTCTGACTAGAATTTAAGTCCTATTCTTCTGCTCCAATCCTATAAGGGTTGGTAAGTTTTCCACCAACTGAAATGCTTTTTCTCCTTCCGAATGTTAAAGAGCTTTTCAGAGCCTTAGAGACATATTAACATCAGGTCTTCCAATAGTGAATCTAATTTGTATTTATAATCCTTGTATATATACTACTTAAGTGGTGTCGGAATTAAACAATCTCATCTATATCTAAATTGAAAAAAAGGTTTCCACTGACATGGGTTCCATTGATCTCATTGTAAACCCTGAGATTCTTTACGGAGAACTCTGCTTCAAAGTCCGAAATCCGAACTCCGCTTCGAACAGAAAATTCGTGATAGAGGGATAAGTAATCTGATTAGAGATTCAGCCAGACCTTCTAAGTTATAAGAAATGCTTGGATGAAGGCTAAGAGGAATCATCCAAGAACTTCCTCCTTCAATGTTCCAGCGAAGTAACTGGAATCGACATTAGCCTAATTAAGAATTTTGTAATAGCATCCAAGCGCTTTGTCGAACCATAAGAGCCTTGGCGATCCGTCGCGAGTATTTGGGTATCATAAAGGAGAGTTGAAGCTGTCTAAGTGAGACTCTCTACAGTTGCGGAAATCTACCCATTGATCTAACCTAACTTAACCTAATCTTAGACGAAAGTACATGAGGTTCAATTTATAACTGCTGCTCTGTTAACTGACTTCAGGTCTAACATGGAACAAATATATCTTAATATGGAAACATGTAGAAGATATGTGCCTTATCCAACTACAATTCAATTCTAGACATAAAATTTTCAGTCAAAAGCGATCATAAATCAATTCTTACTCACCAAAACTCGATTTTCTTATGTAAAATTTTTAGTAAAATTTAAGCTGAAGACGCAAATAAAACGCCAAATCAAGAAGACACGAAAAGTCATTTATAATAATTTTGAGTAATTGCCAAGATCCGAACGAGACGACGCTTTCGTTTTCATTTGCCCTTTCGCACGATAAAAGAGTTCCCAATCGATATTAATGTGCGTTTTGCATGTGCAACCAGTTAAAAGTGAGGATGAAGATTAAACGAAATGGAAACTAAGAAGAAAGAAAGAGTGTAGGGGTTAGTAAAATACGAAATTTTGATAGATTTGGAATCACATAAGTCAAGAATTTACTAGACGGGAAGTTGAAGCCCCCAGTAAGACGATAATACGAGTATAAGAATTTCTGCATTCTAATACATCAGAATCCGCGCAGCGCCAAACAAAAAATGTAAATGACAGACGCGCAGGGTTGCATGTGCAGCGCCACCGCCACAATGCAAATGCAACATGATTGATGACTGACAAGTGTGTGAACACCAAGCGTGAGTTGTGGCGTCTGCAGCCAAGTTCATGCGCTCATTTTCTGTATATTACTTAACTTCAGCGCCCAAATCTACACGCCAAATCTTTTGCCGAAAATGTCAAACCTTTCGCTTGGAAAATGAATTCCGAAGTCTAACTCAAACCGCTAATGATTTTGTGGCTGCGCACCGACGGCAACTGGCAGTTGACGGTTTGAGGCGCAAACGTCAAAACGTTTCAACAAAATGATCTTTATTCGAATTCATTATTACACCGCATCAAATGTATTTCAAATTACCGTTGTTTTCGTTTTTTTGTTGTATGTGACTTGCGGTAAGAGTAGCAAATATTCGTTTGCGTGTGGCATACCACTTTGTTGCCACAAAATTGTGTTGTTGTTGTTGTATTGCCAAAGCTACAATTTGTGAACTGTCAGAATGTTCAAAATTGCTGTCACCGCTAAGGCGTGTGACGATTTTTCTTTTCGTTGCTCTTATCGCTTGGCTGCCACATAAATAAATTTCAAACTGTCGGTTGTCGACTACCCCTGCTGCTGGCTGCCGCATTTATCTCAAAGTCCATACACTATTGCATGCGGTGAACTATGCGGTGGCGGCTTACTTTCCCTTTTTCGGCCTCGTTCCTTGTGTGCTGACTGCAGCGTCGGTGGCAGCGACCACTTGCTGTGCGTTAATTGTGTTTTTTGTTATTATTATTACTATTTTTTTGTGGATTCATTTGTGCCTAGTGCGCGCCTACCCTTTAGTCAGTGGTTTTCCGGCGATTATTTTTATTTAATTATTTTATGGCGAGGAGAAAAGCGCGCTGCACTGTGGGTACTTGCGGTGAAAATGTAGAATATACATAACCCTGTCCAAGTACTTAGAAATATTGGGTCTGCAGACGTTGTTGAGAAGAGCACCTTAGTAAAAAAACTAAATTGTTTTGGGGAGTCTATTTTAGCAAAAGTGTGACTTTAACTTTCTTATTTACCTAATAAATTGAGAGTACATGACCTGTTCACTGAGAATTGAAGGCTCTTAAAACTGCTATTGTAGATTTTTAGACCATTTTGACGAGTGTCAATCTCATAACCGACCTAGTGAATGTAATTTGGTAGAGAGCCGAAAGATTGAACGCTTTAAACTAGGTGGTTGCTGATAGATAGGACCTCTAACTGTCATTATCGTATTAGATATACAGCTAATACCAGTACTGAGATACATATATTTCCTTAGTGTCCAAAGCTTTGGGGTATCTCTGTTATAGTTTTTCAAGAGAAGCTCGAACTCCACTGACCTCTTAAACATCAGTCCTTGTATAATATTAAAAAAGTTGAAGATGTTTCATAGCAAGAACTTGTTATTCAGAGAATTTGAGATTATCTCATCACCATTTTTTTTTTAGCTGGAGATAAGACTCCATGGACCTCTTAAACCACAGCCCTAATATTTGAACAATCCATGATTTAGAAAAATAGATAATGCCTCACGGAGATTATTGAGCTTTAGCCTCAGAACTGTAAGCAAGATCTTGAAGATTTTCGTACAAGGGTTCTCAATATTATTTCCCAAAAACGGCCACATTTTATTACACCTTCATGCTCTTCTTCTTCTGCTCTAGGACAAGTATCGGTTTTATGAATCTTCAAGATATATTAAGTTGTGCGGAGAAATTCCGTAGTTATCTTGAGCAAGCTATTGGTCTGATTTCGATGAGTAAAAAAGTTTCCAGATTAGTAAAGTACGGCTATCAGAGGAGCTCGGAACAAAACCTGACAGTAATCGATTCCGAAAACCGATTCTTTATGAAGAGAGGGAAACAAACTTATCATCAAATTTGATTGTTGTCCCCAAACACTCTCTAAAAATCGTCATAGACAAAGACTTCCATGTAGTTAAATAACTATTTTCCTTAACATAACCTCTAAATGCACCACTGTGCTTCGAGTACTTAATAACCATTCTAGATTTCCGCTCGACCATTGATCATAAATTTGAATAATTTTTTCTTTAATTTGATATAGTTTATTTGCTCGGTTTTTTTGCTGCACTTCTGAGCTATTGTTTACTTAAACTATTTACGAGCATTGGCGATGTGAACTTGCCCGCGCTCGCCACGACAACCAAAGTGGGTATGATACCCCAGAAAGGTCATACGTTCATAAGTCTAATAGCTGTCAGCTGCGGCGACGTCGGCCAACCGACACAAATCAAAAAATAACATTGAAAATGCTGAAAATGTAATAAAATTGTAACACGAAGTAAGGCGGTAGAAAAAAGCAAAATGAAAACGAAGCTGAAAAAACAAGCAGTCAATGAGTCTATGGGCATGTTCAAAGCGGAGAGGCGGGGTTCTGACACTTTTTTTCCTCAAAATGCGTGTCAAGTGGTCATACGCAACGTTTTTATGCTGCAACATATTGCAAAGGCCGGCAAGGAAGCGGAGTGACCGAGTGGTGACTACGAGGAAGGAGTCCACTCGAATAGCGGCTGCAGTGCTTTAAGAGAGGGCGGTTCGGCGCATAAAGACCGCATACAAACACTTAAAAAGCGGACAAGTTATAAAGTGTGTGTAAACGCCTTTTTGTGGCACTCATTAACTGCCACATAAGGTGGTGATCGAAAACGAGAGGCTTAAAAGCCAACATTAAGGAGTGTTGGCGCTAAGCGAATTAACGGCGTAGAGGATGTAGGGTGCGGAATGTAATAATAAGGATCGAGTGTGTGGATGCTCGACAGCTGACTTGTAGCGCGTACAACAAAAAGGACAATAAACACGTATGTGTGGCAGCTTTGAGCGTTTGGTGTGGCGCGTTCGCATGATAAATTCACTTTCTTTACAAATTCATTACATTATCTCTGGCCAGCCTGTTTTGTTCTCTGTTTTTCATGAGGCAGCTGCTGTCTGCTATTTTTTAACTTTTCTGTTTAATTTATTTTGTGTTACTGTTGTTTATTACCATTTCAATTCGTTTTCATGCCAAGCTGCGGTTTAACTCGCTCGCCGGCCACAAAACCACCGAAAGTGCGGTCAGCAGGCGTACGTGAGTGCCATAATTTCCATTTAGTACAGCAAATAAAAAAATTAAAAAAGGAATAACGAAGTGAGTAAGAAGTCACAGTTACGTCCACTCCAAAGTATTAAAGTCTCTTCACGCTACTACTGGGTTTACTTGTCTTCCCTAGCCCTAACCTTCTTTTATGATACAAATATATTATTCAATCCGCTCCAAGTCGTTCGTATAAGCAGAGGATATAGCTAACGGTAAAACCCTGTCTTTGTAAATGATCCGAATATCAAAAACCCTAAGAACAGTTTGTAAGAATCTGGCGTGCAAAAATTAGTCATCACTTGGAATAACTCACTATAAAAATTACTAAACCACGAAAGATGGACCATTTTATTCATAATCCAAGCCCAACAGCTTTCGTAACATCATCCTATAGGTAATTTCGAGGTCAAGTCGGTATCCGAACCACGAATATATATAAGCACATAAGGTAATGACTATATGGTTTGGACATTGTACAAGTCTGAACCTTTGAATACTGTTACGACTTATGAGGACATATTCTTAAATTCAGCTCTCCCCCTCAGCTCATCCAGAATTTTGACCATACCTTGAACGGATTAGTTATTCAATGATATATAAGTTGAGTATTGTTCCAGTATCCTGTAGACACTGTTGGCTGAACCTCTAGAATAACTTCCATATCGGTCCTTGTCGATCGTATATAACTCCCTAAACTTCCCTACTAGTTTACTCAATCATAAATTTCTCACTAAGCATAGTACTTTCTTATTTCTTTCCTACATCGGCCAACTTCTTACACATTATACTCCCATCAATGATATGTATGTTTCATCAGATAGATATTTTAATTTCGATTCAAAATTATCTTTTGAGCCCAAAATGGCGAATAATACTAATGCCGACGCTTTACATTAATACAAATGAGGTCATCAATTAAATGAAAAAATACATCTTGGATTGGAGAAGTCAAGTGAATAGTTGGTGACTCACAAAAACAAATTAGTCCAATAAGAAGACTTCTCGAGGCGACCAGTCAATGGCATATAAGTGAACTTTAGTACAACGTAATCCTTCGAGCTAATCCAAAGAACCTGATACGAGTATCTATGATTTTTCCTTATTCTTCTTGCTAGGTGGTATAATATGATTGTCACATGACATTGGCACGCAGTGGCTTAGAAGGATCAAGGGAAAAACTGCAAATTGGAATGTTTAGAATGGATTAAATTATTGATGTATTCTTCATTTCAACTCTCCGACGTTCCGATGTGGCAATCAAGCAAGACAAAATATCGAAGAAAACTTGAGTTCGGAAAAGATTTTCAATTAACATTTCGCCATTATTCTGTATTGCTTTGAAGTATTTTTAGTGAAAACATTGTACTTTACAATGAGAGCCTAATTGAACGATCAGTCAGATTTAACTGAACCAGTCCCAATGCAGATGCTACCCTACACGAAGTAGCAAATATAATGATGTCAAAATAATCAGAATGTCACTTTCTTCTTAGAATGCCTTCAAGTAGTGGTGAGAACAGTAGTTTTCTTCCAAGAAAGATTTAATAAAAAAAACGCCCACACAAAAAATTAAAAAAAAAATAAAATAAACAAATATTTTAAAAAGAAATTAAGTGTTTCAAAAACTTCACTTCAACCATACCAAGGAATACGAATACTTAATTATCAATTGTGCGACATAACTAATGATTCGGTTAAGCATTGACGTGCTCGCCACACTCAAGCCACGAGGTCTGTCACTCATACGGTTGGTTTGTCATTGAAGTTGGTCACCGTAATGCGGTTCGCAGTGTTGCATTGCTGCACGTTTTGGGCCCGTGTGATTAATGGTTGTGGCTCGAAACCGAAAAGAGAACGGAATGCTGCTGACTTTTGGTAGCACAACGCCGTGCGAGATGAATAACGAACAGTGAGTCACTCGTCAAAGTTAACGATGAATAAATACGCAATGTGAATTATGCCTAATGATTGTTTCATTATAACCTAAAAGTGTGATTGTTTGAGGTTCCAAGTGGTGATATTGTAGTTTGAAGTGGCTCTTAGTCACTGTAGACAATATTTTTAATAAAATATTGTCACTGTTTTTTTTCAACTAATTTAAATAATTCTCACAGCTTGCAGATCCCACATAGTCTCCTCATTGATCATCACTGTCATTGTAGCCAACACATTTTCATCGATAGATGTCAAAATACAATTATGTTTACAAGCATTTTGGGTAGATTTACATGTGAAGATACAAGTATATGCCTGCATATAATTAAACCAAAATAAACACAACAGAAACACACATCCTCTAGCATCGTTCCCTCCAATGATGAATTTCAAATTTTCGCCACATTTGCTAAATGAAAAATCTGACTGCCGCACAAACACACATGCAGCAGCAACACATAACGACAGACAGACGGACAATTTTAATGATTGCAAACAACTTCATCAACGGCGTGGCGCACACACTAACTACAACAAGAAAAACAACAGCGGAAAGCAGAGATAATATATAAGATATCCCTGGCGGAAAGTTTCATTACTGAACTTGCAGTACTCAGGAGAACAAAAACAAAAAAAAAAGTTGCGAATATAAATAATATAAACTGCGTAGCCCAAATTGCATTTAAACATACGAGGGAGGGGTGATAGGTTTGGGAGTTAATGAGCATAGAGAATATATAAACGCTTGAGAAAGGAGTATAATAATGGTCCGTAATGAAATCTCAGGAAAAGTTAAGAAACTTTAATGGACCCACTTAATTTATTTATTTTTCTTCAACAATTTATATTTTCAGATTTAATGCCAATAACTTAGATAAGTTTCCGATACCAGTTGCAATATTAATATTAATTCTCCTCGGAATTTTCTATAAAAGTCCAAATTTTATTAACCTTACCCCATATAACCAAACTATATAAACACTTTCTGGCTGTACTTCTCTTGAAAACCATAACTTAGTAGATGTGAAAAGTTGTATTATGTATATGATATGGTGTCAAATCATCCTAAACAAATAGGTCTTTTCTAAAAAAGGTCGAAGAACTTTTAATTCAAGCCGATTATTGCTTAAAATGATATTTGAACGTGTGAAACACCTTTGTTTTTCGTCTTTTCTCCATACGAACCTCTAATTCACAAAATATATAGCTTAGAAATGATAATTGAACTTGTGGAACACTTTCATCATTTCAGTATAAGAATTCACGAAATTCATTCACATGATTGGTGATCAGAATTTCTTAAATTAGGGAATGTGATGAACTTTCCCTATTATTCAAGCCAATTATTGCTTAGAAATGATAATTGAACTTGTGGAAAACTTTTGTTTTTCATCTCTTCAGCATAATCCTCTTGTAATTGAATCAAAATGGAATCAGCACTGATTCTGCATATTCGTCATTATTTTGACATACTTACACCGAGGTACATCTCCAAATATGGATTTTTTTTCTCTGAAGACAACATATAGCATTCAGCTTTAACTCATTTTCGAAAGCCTGTGGTTATTTATTTGTTGCTGAATAATTCGAAATAGTTTTATTAACTTTCAAAGGTCTTAAAGCTACCAAACCGACCCTCATACCCTAGTATCACCCAAAAAAAAGCTCCAAATTGTTAATATGTATATAAGTAGATATGCATGCATGCTTGTGTGCAATCGAAGCCGAAAAGGTAATTAATCAAAGTCACTGGGCGTGTACAACAACGACAAACACAACAACAACAATAATGACAACAACAGCAACTACTTGTGTAAGAATATTTATACGAACGAAAAATATACGCGCTCGCATTTAAAACTGCCTGCTAACGGACCATATGTGCAGCAAACCAGGAGAAAATCTACACATTACCACGGTATCGGTGGTACTCGGCTGCGTGTCACGGCAATAATAATAACGAGCCAAATTAATACACTTTTGCGTAGATGAGGCATGATTCCCGCTGCCGTCACCAGCAACGCGACTCACCCGACCATATGCATATGCGCATGGCGTGCCACAGCAGCCAAGCGAGCAGCAGCAACGGTACTATTTGCGCCACCCTCGCCAGCGGCCTGCCAACAACAACTATAACATAAATGACACTTTACTTATATTCATACGTTGCTTGCCACTGCCGTTGCTGCTACATAATTATTGCAATAATTCATAATGCGTGCCACGCCCTCGTGGACGCACAGCTTCAGCGCATGCAGATTGTGCGCCACATTTGCGTTGTTGCTTGCCACTTGAATGTCTGCTGTGTGTCAGCAGATGATGTTGATTTGATTTTGCGATTTTTTTTTGTTTTTGTTGCAAGTTGCTTTTTGTTGTCATTAGCATAGTACTGTTGTTGCTGCTACGCTGTTGAAGATGTAGCCGTGCATTTTTTCTTGTATTTATTTTGACACTCGTATGCAATGCGCGCCGTGTGCCAGCACTTTGTTGCCTCCAGCTAAGCGCTGCCACTTACTTGCCACATTGCCCAGCAATTCATATTTTTCATTTGAACATCGCGCAGTTTGCCACTTTCTAATCATCTTTTGCTTGAGTAATGTACTCTCAATGGTTGTTGTTGTATTTATTTTTGTTGCTGCAACTTGCCTCATAATGTCGCCTCATTTAACGCACTCAAGCGTCCGTAGACTTGCGTTGGCCTGATTGGTTGTTGGGCGCTGTTGATGATGATACCTGCTCGATGTCTTAATTATATTTATGCAAAAATGAATTTGCATAAATTTGAAATTCATATTACGAGGAATATATGTATGTGGCTTATGGATGCGCGCAAATTGGTGGCGCTAATAAATTTTTCTCTTTGGTTGACTGATTTGATGAAACGATGACATTTTTAATTAATTCAGCGAAAAATCATGCCAGAAAGAAAGAGGCAGAGAGATAGAAATAGAAATAGAGAAACTGATGAGTACTATATTGTATTGTATTACAAAAAATTGTAACATTTCACAAAGTTTTCCGAAAATTTCGAAGGTTTAAGGTTATGACATGTGGGTTTTATGGGAGGTTGGTCAGTACCCCCCAATACCAGAAGCCTTAATCCTTTGAACTGTACTAACTAAAAAGTCCTAAGTGTTCTTAATATTATATAATTTACTACCAATCGGCAAATGTAGAAAACTATATTGTTACTCACTATCTCATAGCGTATAATGAAAATTCTTTCGGTTGGGATTATAAAGACCATTGTTATCATACAGTCTCTGGAACCATATATTTGAAGAGGGTTAATAAACTATCAACGACTGATGATAATAAATACATTAATAATAATGATCTGTAAGGACTTAAAGAACGCAAATGCTTACTTCTCTTTAGGTCCTAATAGTAAGATGGATAAGTGACCTTTCTTCAAAAACCTTCGCAACGGTTTGCTACTTTCCGGATTAGATTTTCATTTCCTTGAGTTTGAGTACTTAAAATATAGACTCTACTTCGTCTCGAACAGTAATATGAGCTTGGTAACACTTTTATACCAGAAAATCCTCAATGAACCCATTTTGAAATTGATATTCCATTATATCTTACTTCTTTATCGATACCTCGATTAATAAACAGAAACATTATTGATACTAAAATTCCAAAACAGATATGGAATGCCATTTTTATAACCGCACTTATTTTTGCTATTATTTATATCCATAGATTTTTTCAATTTATTAACGATCTTCAATATTTTTTAATCACTTTACAGATCTGCGCTTGGCTGTAAAAATTTTATTACGAAAACTATGCTTTGATAAAGTAATAAAAATGCGAGATGCCAAGCAATTTTCGCCATTCGCCTGGGCAGCGCGCTGCCTGCCAATTGTAAAAAGATGCACAAGCCGATGTGAAAAAGTATGTAGAAAAACAAAATATGCGGAATAAAAAGTTGCATGAAATCAAGATAAATTTTGATGGCGCACTCAAATTGGAAAAGGCAGACGAGCGCGACAGCGCGCGCCCGGTAAAAAGA
The DNA here is from genome assembly GCF_028554725.1 of Zeugodacus cucurbitae. NCBI lineage: Eukaryota > Metazoa > Arthropoda > Insecta > Diptera > Tephritidae > Zeugodacus > Zeugodacus cucurbitae. Next base: position 22,682,386 of record NC_071671.1, read on the forward strand.
GTGAAGAAAAAATCTTGATGGGATCAATTACAACTGAAAGAGTCAAATATGAACACACCTACCGCGCACTAAATACCAAACCGATAACACAACAATAACAACAACGGCAACAACGGCAACAGCAACTTTATTGCCAAACGAGCTGCAACACGACAAACGGCGCAACTGAATCAGGTAAGCAACTAAGCAACAACAATATGAAGCAATCAATGAATTTTTAAATGCTTGAGGAGAGTTTGTGGGGCGATCACTACTTAACCAACTTCTGATTGCCGTAATACCTGGCTTGTGTGATTGTGTGAGCGCGCACTGCATTGTACCGTTGCGAGCCGCCATTTGAATTGGAGTTATTGACGCGCTGCGCTGTTATTATTATTTTTGTTGTTGTTCTTTTGGTTATTGTTCAGCATTGCTCAGCGCGCGTCCGCTGCTGCCGCCACACAATTGCGCCGTTGCGCACTGACTTTATTATCCGATTTTATCGTCTTTAATTTGGTTTTTATACGCTATCATATTTCATGTGCGCCGCGCGCGTTGGCAATGCTGAGCGCTGTATCAAGTTTATACAAGCGCGCCGCACACTCTCCAAACTCTTTACTTATAGTCGCGTTTCTTGTGCCAACTCGGCGCTTCATTAATGCAGCGCGCGCGCATCGCTATAAACCGCCTCGACGTAGATCGCGCAGTGCGATTGTGTGAACAAAATGTGACTGACATTTGAGTAGCGCTTTAGCGGTTAAGCGGAGCGCGCGGTTGAGTGTCGCGGCGTTCAGTTTGGTTAGCTTGCGGGCAGCCGCATCATGTGCGCGTTCGTCTGTCAACCCGGCGCATACAGTCTCCGAATCGAAAACCGTCAGCTGTGACTTTATCTGCGCGTCTTGTCGTTGTAACTGTTTGCTTGTGCGCTGTGAGTGCGCGCGCGTCGCGCTCAAACGTCATAATGTCATAAAAATGTCACATTTTGTGCATAACTTTACGATTGCCCTCAAACACATAAACTACAACACTTTTGGTTTGTTTTATTTGCTTTTTTTGGTTTTTTGTTGTGATACGTTTTCTTACATTGATATTTATTCAGATTTGTTTCCCATGCGCGTTGTTACTGCCTCTTCTTGTTGATCTTCTGTTTTGAATTTGATTTTGTAGCTTTGTTGTTGCGTTCTCGACTGACAGTTCCAGTGAATCACACGATATTTTTTCGATTTTTGTTATTTTTTTCCAATTTTTATTTTAAATTTGTAGTTTCTATTTTTTGCGATTTTTTTTTAATTTCTTCAATTTTTTGTTAAGTCTTCCACACTGTGCGCCATTTGCATTTTAATTACGCAATTTACTACCTTCTTTTACAGCGAAATCGAAATACATAAATATTTTGTTTGTATAAAGCCTTTAAATTATGACATTTATGACAATTTCGTACAACACAATTTAGAGGCGGCTCTGATCGCATTTTAAGTATCCCATATAAATGTTGCTTAATGATTCATATGGCCAACCGGATGTTGTTGAAAGAGTTGCTCATAGTGGAGCTAATGCTCGCTAGTCAAATGCTGCATGTGAGATATTTTTCATATGAATATTTATACGATTATTATACAAAAAAGTATAAAAACTAGCAGCTCAAGTATATTTTGAAACAATAATGAGCTCATTTTGAGCTTTGAAATCTATCGATATTTAGAGGATCCCTTTCATTAAATGATATTAGTCGAGTTTACAGGCATTTGTGGTATTTTTAAAACGATTTCTTTAAAAAAAATTCAAGCACCGGGGCTTAACCTGCCTGAATAATATTTTAAAAATCAAACAAGTTCTGTTGTAACCTCAATTCGCTATGAGTTTTTATCCCTGTATAGAAGGTACAATTAATAAGTCTCTCAATAAATATTATCTCATCTCTTCGAATTATATATATATCATTAGAGAAGATATCTAGCATTAGAACCTTCAATAATATCATATGAAAGGTCTTAAAATTGTAATAATGAATCTAATAAAGAACCCCCAACAGAATTTCCGAAAATACGCCCAAAAGTAAAAAAATAATGTATATTTATGTTGTTTCTCTAACTTTGAGTTTAAATTCGTGAGCGTTTTTGAGTCAATTGGTAAATTTTCTCTATACACGCTAATGTAGACAATTTTCCAATTGACTAAATTATTGGTTTGTTAGCGTTTTATTCTAATTTGTGGCTTGTACATCAAATATTTCTCATACATAACTGAGATTATTAAATTATATATGTGTTTATTTAATGATCTCATTAGTTCATAATAATTAACTATTTTTCGATTTGAAAAAATATCAGTAAAAATTAGTAAAATTTCAAAAGGATCTCAAAACTCAATACAGTGATAGCAAAGTGAAGACAGTGCTATACAAAAGTTGGGGGAGGTATAGAGCTGATTTGATAATAATTGACCTAGACACCTAGAACCTTGACCTTGAACCTCGACCTTGGCACCTAGAACTCTGGTTGAAATCTTTTCCATCCTAAAGACCCTTCCTTTTGTAAAAAGCAGTATTATTTCCTGGTACAAAATCAGAGGTTTGGAGACTCTCATATGTAAAGAAGACTGGGATTGAGCCTTAATATTTTTCATGGATCCAAAATTTTGTCTATTTGAGCTTATATTATTATTAATTTTTATTTAATTATCTAATTTTCTGCCTATTATCCTTTTATAGAATATCGGCTCTTAGATACTAAATTTGTTATTGTTATTTAATTATAAAATATTATCACTAATTAGGTAATTAATTATTATATAATTGAGTAATTTTTTTTTCAAATGCACGATGTTTCTAAAGTATTTTCGAAAATTTGAATGAAACTGTGTTCGATTTTGACTACCTGAAGACTTCTGTAAAATAAATTAAATCCTAGACAACTCCCCAATAAGTCTCAATGCTTGACTTTAGTTTTAAGAATATGTTAAAGATGAAATCTAATATAAAATAAACCCAAACAAATATTTGAGTCATATGGAAAATCTTAATCGAGGATTTCAGTTCCTTAAACTTAGTTTAACATGTTATAACTATTTGCACGAATAAAAAAAATTTATGATTTTTTCTTCTAAGATTTTAAAGCTTCACATATGTAAGTTTCAGCTTATTAGGTTCATCAGATATGGCGCATATACGGGCATTGGTGTAGTTTCTCTATATCTTTTTTCCGGATGTATTAGAGGTTGGTAATTGAAAAATTATTGAAAGCTTCACTAAAGCAAAATCAAAACTTAAAATACTATATCATTCTTCGTACAAATGTTCTACTAGAACTAACACACTGCCAAAAAATACTTCTCTTCCTACAACAAAAGCCAACTTAAAACCAAATACACAAACATGAGCACACATTTGCGATTTCCGCCACTGTAGCATTCATTCGTAAAACCATGCGAGTCAGCAAACACCAATTAGCCGGTGTCGATATTTCAGCTATCGAACTGCCAAGGCACGAATACACAAGGTGTCTGTGAGATATAAATTTCAGTTTCAATGCTTTATATAAGCCGACAGCGAGACGTGCTCCGAAATAAACAAAACCAATCAGCTGTTATTTCCAGTGAGCGAAATTCGTATTGGAAATTTGGGGAGCAAGCAAACTGGCAGAGCAATTGCATTTGGTAAACTTATTTTGAGAGAGAAAACAGTGGTGAGAGCGAGAAATACTTTTTGTAGCTTGCGAGAGAAAAATATATGTGGTTGCGATAAAATTGTTGGGATTTATAAATTTCTAGCATGAAACTTCAATTTTTACTTTTAATGCATGGGAGAAAATTGTAAAATTTAGTGAATATTGCTTTTTGAAAAAAAAAAAACCCAAAATAAAAATATGAAAAAATTTGTGAAAGAAATTTTAATATGTAATATTTTTGTAAAAAAATGTCCTAATAAAAAAAGTATTACACAGTTTTTCGATTGTAAATAGATGTCTAAATATAAATTTAATATATATTTTTTTAATTTTTTTTTAAACTTATTTTATATTAATTTTTGAAAAACCTAATTATAGCTTATAGAGAAACAAAATTTAATTAAACATTTTTCCAACTTTTTCCGTTTTTTGATCTCGTAAATACATTTTGGGCTCTGAAAATGTATGTTATGATATAATACAACTTCTGGAAAAGAATTGCATGACATATTTTTTTATTAATATATCTTTAAAAAAAGTCGCAAAATTTTTTATTTTTTCAAAATAAATATCATGATAGTAATATCTTTAAAAAAAAAAAATATTTTTTCTGTTTTCTTAAAATTAATAAAAAATTCAAATTAATAACTTTTTAAAAAAATATATCACGAGTTAAAAATATCTCATCGACAAATTTTCTCGCTTGCTATAAATTTTACCGCCCGACCACATTTAAAATTTCTCGCTCTCTCTGCAATCATAGCAGCAGCAACACCACCAGCCAAACGAATTCTCGTTGGAAATTCCGATGAGCCCACCAACCAGCCGACCATGCTGCTTCTGGTGATGAGCTGCCGCTGCTAGAGTCGTGAGCCAGTGTGAAGCACTTGGCCACTACCATGTGTGGCATGTGGCAGTTGTAAACGAATCGTGCGAACGTAAAGATGTGCGACGCGCTTACTGTGTGAATAAATTACATGAAATCATTGAAAAAGAAAACGAACACGGTGAAATGTTTTGCCAGGCAAACAAAGTGCTGTGCAAGTAACGAGTGCGAGAGTTAGAAATTGAAGTTTCGTCATAAAAGTAAAGCAAAGCGTTTATCAGTGAAAAGTTGAAATTTATTTGAAATATGAATGCAATTGATTGTGGCACTTAGTGTGGGAAAATCAGAAAATCATAAAACCAATACAGCAAGCAAACTGATAAGAGTTACGAAGTGAAGTGTAGCAATAATAAATAGTCTCAATATACAGCGAGCTCCTCTGTGGCTGATAAGTAGCGGTCAAAGTGCGTGTGGCGTTATTACAATCAACAACAGCAACAACACATTAGTGGCTGCATGCAATCATATTTATTTAAAGCAAATCTCTAATTGTGCAAGCGAGTGCGTGCGGTTCAGCGTGAGTTCATTGCAGTCGATAGCGGTGCGTCGCGTCATTATTATGCCACAGCTGGAGTTTGACGAATTGACCGCAACGATAATTGCACAATTTAAGTAACTATTTGTTGTTGTAAGTGACGCTTTAGAGTGCTGATAAGCATTTTTACGAGCTGTAGTGGCAAGTTGTTGCAAAAGTATTGCACATAGCGGTTGCAAGTTGCTAAACAAGAGTGTTGCAAGACAGTGTTGAGTGCAAAGAATACTTTTCGCGTACGAATGAAAGCTTGCGTTTTTTAAACGTTCAAAATCGTGAAAATAACTGTAAATAACGGTACTTTGAAGTAAAATCAAATTTTATGAAAAATAAAATAGAACTGCGATAGATTAAACCCACCGCTCGATTAGACTGATGTAAAATAACGAGCTTTCTACTAGATAAAATCAGCAACTAAAACGAAAAATTAGCCGGTTAACGGTACTTTAGAACTGTTTAATGCCCAAAAGTAAACTGTAAGGCTTGCAATTCTATTATTGTTTTTGTTTTAATGCGAATATAAAATACGGCAACGAGTGCAAATATTATTTAATTTAATTATTTGTTGATTTTTTGAAAAAATTTACAACAACAATACAGCGAAAAATTATTTTAATATAAACATTTTTTAAAAATTCAAAAAAGCTGATAACATCAAGTGTGTGTGAAAAAAAAAATATTTTTATAAAAAGCCAGCAACAATTGTTTATATTCATTTATATATGATTTTTGTGCTTGCTTTCGCATTAAATTGGTTTTAATTCGAATCGTTTTTCTATTGTGCGCTAAAATTTTTCATATCACAAGAAAACAATAACCACATATAAAGAAAGAAAAAAATTGAAATTAAAAAAAAAAAAATAATACTTAATCAAGGCACAAATTTCCATTATTGTTGTTGGTAAGACGGCATAAATCGATGCAATAATACTGAAATCTTGAAAAATACCACATGCAATACAACAAAAACAGCAAAAAGCGATAAGCTCATAATACATAAGTAGTGAATAACTCAAAAATTAAAAAATTAAAAAATCCATCAAGCAAAGTTATTGAAATGTCAAAGAAGGTGAGCTGCTAGTCAATCACGGCAAAAAATCACAACAACAAAAAAAAAACACAAATAGATACACATTTACTTAGCTCCCTTGACTACCGCTCACAAAAGCAAACAAATACAAGAAAAAGCAACAAAAAAGCACACACACCAACAACAACAAATATACAACTACAAACATACATACACCTGTCAATGTCTCGCGCATCAACCTAAAAAGGATTGTTTAATTACAAGGCACGCACAGTTGAATGCCTAAAGAAAAAAAAAAACAAAAATCAACTACAACAACAACAAAAAACAAATTATAAATTCGTAAATAATTAAAAACGGCCGTTGAGTAAATGTGTCAAAAGGTGTAAAGCAAATACCCCTCAAACTAGTGAGTCACAAAGCTAAAATAATAACCACAACAAAAACAATAGCTATAAAAGCCGCACAACAACTTCGCAACTAACTTCAAGTATTGGCAAGGCAGTCGGTGGCAAATCAATTTTGCAAATTAAAAGGTAAGACGCTTACCATTTGTTACTTGGTGTTTGTGGAGGGAATTTAATTACAAGGTAGCATTAATATATAATTTAGAAGGTATTAGCAATTAGTAGACGGCTATTAATGTGTGGTGAAATTAGTAAATCATTTGAAATCGCAAATTTGCGAAGTGTAAAATTTAGCAATAACTAAAGATTGTGGAGAAAGTTTTGTTTCTAATTGCATAATTTTAGTCGAAAAGTGTAAATATTAAAGTTTCAAATTGTAAATACATATATCAAAAAATAACTTGACTGAATGTTTTTCCTTAATATTTGAATTCCATAGTACATTTAATGTAAAATATATTAATATTCTAGCACCTCTAGTATTAATATGTATTAATTATTCGTTTCAAGTTGCAACATGTGGTTCAACTCAGTCTAGACTCATTCAAGCTAGCTATATATACTAGAAGTTCAAAAAATTACTTCTGAGTATTTGATAATTATGCGTTTATAACTGTTCCACAAGTTCAATCAAACACTACCGGCAAAGAAAAGTAGTATAATTGGTGCTACTTTTAGGTTTCATAAGTTCTAATATTTACCAACAAATATCTAACATGATTTGTAACTGTTTCACATGTTCAGTTATTCTGAAAGAAGATCTTATTACCCGATTTACGCTGATATGAACTTGCTGCTTTACCAAAACAAAGAAAAAGTGCAAATATTCATTTACAAAAGTCTCTAATAGACTTTGAAATTTAAATGCCGCTCGATTCAATAAACAAAAAAAAAAATTCCCCTTCATACCTAATAGGTCTTAAGCTGTTTAAATTGTTTTGGTGTTCCACTAGTTCAATTAAACACACACATAAAGTAAAGTAAAGTAAAGTAATAAATATACTAAGTGTTACTTTTAATTTTCATATACGCCAATATTTTCTATAAGTTGCAATAGTTTGTCATGTTCAGGAAATCATTGTAGTATAGATTCTAAAATCCGTTTCACAAGTTCAGTTGTTCATAATAAGTATTAATTTATAAAACATTGTATTTCTTTTGAAAGTTTTTAAAATAAAATACCTTTGACATAGCAAGTTAAGGCTTTTCTGCGAGTTCAGTGTACCAACCATAGTCCAAATTGATGTCTTGTCACTGACCAGTTCAAATTTGTCTGTCTTTGACAGTTTTTTTTTTTATAATTTCTGTCATTATTATGAGCGCGTTAACTAACTATCTACTATAAGGCCTTATTCTCAAGTTTTTTTTTGGAAAAAAAAAGTCAATTTGTGTTTCTACTTTCCGTTTAATCGGCTCGATTTAACACATTAATATTTAAACTAATAACTTACTACATTAAATAATTTCCCTCTTAGATTGAAATTTTATATTTATTTTTAGGCTGTCATTTATTTTGTCTCGGCCATCTTTCTCACTTCATTAATCGCTAAGCGGTTTCAAATACTTCTTCTGAAGTCATAAATGTATAATAAATAATATGCTTCAACCGAATCTACTCGTTTTTCGGATATGCATACATCGAGATTGAAATATACCATTGTATTTCAAGCATATATTGGGTCTGAACTCTCTTCCGTTTGTATTTTTGGTGACTAAATTTTGTCGAATATCGTTATTATTAGGAATTTTCGGTTTTTATATTGTTCTTAGGTATGAACCATCTTCAACTTTTGTTTCTATGATTAAGTACCATATGTAGATCATTTAAGAGGTCGTTGCTGACTATAGATAGAGTTTATTGATATTTATTCGTTGTGATTGTTTTTATGATTGAAAAATAATTGTTTGAGTATAGGATTGAAGATTCTATGAGTATTGAGGGTTTGTTTTTAATTATTTATATTTATGATATATGTATATTTCACTTTAATAAATCATCTGATTGAATCTTCGGAGAATCAGGAAAAATGGCCGATACCTCATCAAATTCCCAATTAGTTGATAGTAGATCAGTTCGTTATTGAGTAAATGATGGGCCGAAGCTTATATGTCTAAGTTCCGGTAGCCAAAAATTAAGTCTTTCGTTTAGCATATGTAGAAGGAACAACAATAAAATAAAAAAAAAAAACACATGCCACTCTTCACCGTTACATATGTCCTTACGTACTTAACAACTACATCAATAAGCAAGTTGCCACAAATGCCACCACATACATAAGCTAAAGCATTAAGAATGAGGTTAAGCATAACAAATATGTTATAAAAGTAAATTTTAAAACAAATAAATGCAGAAAAGTGAAAACAATAAAACAACAACAGCACACAACATAAATGAAAATGAAGTGGCGTGAATTTTCACACCGTGCTATTAGACACGTACGGCTTTGCTACTGCGGCTGCTAATAGCGATGATGCATAATGTTAACAAATAGCTACAAGAATAACGTTTTAGTGCAGCAACAACAACATTTTCAAACAACAAAAAAATACGTACAAAGCAAATGAAAGTAGAATATTTATTTATGCTTTTATGTAGAACTTTATATGCGCTGTTAACTAAGCTGATTTATGTGGCAAGTCGCGTTAATACACTTGCAAGCAAATAAATTTTTAAATAACAACAACACTTATGTACACATATGCAGCGAATGACACACTCACCTCTGTAGCATACTGTCAGATGTTATATTGTTGTTGTTTTATTTTATGTTGCAAAATTAATTAAATGCTAAGTGCATGCGTACGCGCGGCGGGAAAACAACAAAAATAACAAAAAACAACAATATCAACAACAGTGGCAGGAAGCCGCATGCCACCACAAATGTGGCAGCAGCAGCCGCATTAAAAGCCAAACTGCAAATGAGCAGCGCGAACAGCGTTAAAAACAAACAAATTACATCAACAACAATAACAATAATACCAACAACAACAGCAGCCAATCAGAATGCATCATTAACAGCGAAAATTTTCAAAACCAAATCACTTGTGATTGCTGATCGTCGGCAGGCAGACAGACAGATGACGACGACAACAACACCAACAACCACCAATGCTGTCGATGATGAGTGTTTGCACAGCCAAATGGGCAATTTGCAAGCAGCATCAACAGTAACAGCATTTATAGCGATACAATGAAAAAACGCACAACGTTGCAAGCAGCTGCAACAGCAAATAAGCGTTGTTGCATGCAACTGCTAATATAAATGTGTGTGTGTGTTGCCCAGCCAGCCACTTTGCCATTTAGCAGTTGAAACTGTTTTGCTTTATTACTTGTCTTGTTGTTGTTGCTTTTGTTGGCGTTTACCGTTTAGTGTTTTGTTTGTATTTGTTGTTGTTGCTGAACTGATTTTCTTGTACAAATGCATCATTATTCGCAGCCATAAACTGTAGTTGTTGTTATTGTTGTTGCCATAGCTATTATTTTGTATTTACTTTTCTCATTATTCGCACTGTGCTGTGCTGCTGTAGTTTTTTCTCTTCTTTTAGGGTGCTGGCTTTCCTTCAAGCTGTTATGATCGCGGTTGTGGTTAGTTGTTGCTTTTGTTATTATTCTCAGCTGCTTATATTTATTACTCAGTAATTTTAATGTTGCTTGATTATTGAATTTTTTTGTTGTTTTAAACTAATTCTGTGCAATTACATTTTGTGTTTTTGCAATTATGAAAGCAGCTGCCTAATGCAACAGAAATTTTTATTGAAATTTCCTCTAAATACTAAAGTTTATGGAATTTGGTCGTTGCAACAAGCTTAGTAGCAACGAAGAAACCTTCTTAAAGGTTAAAACTATTTGAATTCAATCATATTCTCACAAATGAAGCCTCAAAAGCAGAATTTGGAAAATATATTGCAATCACACAGGCGTCAGTATACCTTTTATGGCTATATTGTGATGGAAAACTATTAAAACTCAATTTAAAGTAATAAACTTAACTTATCAATCATATTCTTTCATCAAATTAGTCTTAAATGCTGAAAATTTCAGTAATAAAAATTTAGCACATCCCCAGGCGCATTTTTACACAAAATAATAATAATAATAATATCTTATTTAAAGCTAACTTGAAAACTAAGTTCCTACGAATTTTATTTGATTCCAATTTATAATAATATTCTAAAACACCTATTCGCTGACTCAGTCCCATAAATGTTGAGCCTAAACATGTTTATTAAATAAAAAAAACATAAAACGTTGCATACTCACAGGCGTTAACAGTTATTTTATGTATTATTTGTAACAAATATGTACGAAAAACGCAATTAGAAGCACTTGAAATAAATGACACATTTTTTAGCTCTAAAAATTCTTCCATTTGTTAAAAACTTAAATATTAAGAAATTAAAAAGTGGTGCATATCCCGAGGCGAAAATTTTGAATTCCTACATTTTCATTAATGGCGAATATATTGATATTTTTTCAACCGGAAAGCGATGTTTACAAATTTTTACGCGGATTAAAATATAAAAAATAATGATTTTAAATATTTATTTTAAATTTTTTATTAAGAAATTTAATATAAAGTAAGTAAGTAATAGCAAGTTTAAGTTTAAAATTAGAAAAAAATCCATTTAATCAAGCTTTAATTTAGCCAATTTTCCTAATTCAAATATTTGAAGAGTTTGAAATGATATATTTTAACTAAATATAGTACGGATAAATGTTTCAAAATGCTATATATTTTTTATTAAACTATTAATTACAACGAATAAACTATATTTTCTCTATAATTACCATATATTTCGATAGAAATTATGCCTAAATGTATCGCTCAATATAGCTTAATGGTAGGTATCGTTAAAAAAAATTGCCAAAGGTGGGCAACATAATTTTTTTTATTGTCTTGGTATTAAAAAATTTTATACAACTACATATATAGTTAAGTGTATTTAAAACGTTTTAATGTTTTGAATTGTAATGTATCAATTTTTATTACAGTCCACACTTTTTGAGCTTACACTCATATACCTAACATCGCAGTTTTTTTGTCCGAAAGTATTTTTGTTTAATGTACTATTTAAAATAAATATTTCATCTAAACTTTAAATTATTGCGCTTTTATTATTTATCATCATCATCCTTTAAATAGGACAGTCAAACAAAAAAATTGTTGCCTACCATCAGGCGCAAATTTCATTTCTTCGCATTCTGACAAATTACGAGCCAACATTTTTGCAATAATACGTTTTATGACAACACAATTTTTCGTTTAACTAAATTCCTCTACAGCAAAATATAAATTAAAATAGGGATTTTGTTATGGAAAATTATTTTTACATATTTTTATAAAATAATTTGTATTAATATTTTTATGAAATATTTTCTTCATACAATTTCTTTTGCATAAAACCATAGTTTCCTGCTATTATCTGAAATTTATTTATTTCATTTTCATACATAAATATTTAGCACACTTCTTTACATTATTTAAAAATTCAAATTTAATTTCGAAAATTTTCACCTTAGCTACTAGGCGTCTTAAATATTCAATAGCTTTTCAAGGCATTTCATTTGAAATTGCATGCTATTAAAGCTGCTGCTTTCATTTATTTCACCACACACTTGTTGTTGTTGTTTTTGTTGTTTGCTATGAAATTTATTGTTCTTTTATTTATTCGTCTTCTACGTGCTGTGGTCTATTTTGTTGCTGTTAATATTCTATTAAACAAACAGCTGTGACTTTATTTCAATACAAATGCATGTAACGCAATAAATGTGCGTGTAGATGTAAGTATGTATATATGTGTGTGTTTATATGTATTTATACATATTCATTTCGTATTCATGCATTCTTAAAACGTACTTATTGCGACAAACAGCCATTTGTCTAACCGCCCAGTGTCGTATGCATATGCGGGCGTGCTGCTGCTGCTGGCTGACTAGTCACAGTTATCTGCTGCTTTTGTTGTTGTTGACCGCACAACACATGTATTGCATATTGATAGCTGTCTTGCTTTGGTATTAAATTTGGAAGCAATTCGGAGTAATATTATTTTCACACCAAAAATGTATATGGAAATTTTTGATATATATATAAATAATATATGTATATATTTATATATAGGTAACTTTACTTAAATACTATTACATATGTACACATAAAAATTAATTTCTCATAATTTTCCATCAAATACTTAAATACATATCCCATTTCGCTTTCATTTTATTATTTTCTTACACATTTCGCCTGCGGTAATTATACAACAGGCTGGCATGGTTGCCATATTCATAAAAAATCTGCTTATTTATTTACATTAGGGCTCTTATTTACAAGTCACCTTGCATATGCTTACTGTTATGAAATTTCTTTTGATAAAAAATTGTTTGTAAATAACATATGTATGTATATACATACATATACAATATTTAACGTTTTCTCTGCCGCACGAAAGTATGTGGAAACAGTTTTTCCAAAGCATTTTGTTTACTAACAACTTTGTATGCGGTAATTAAAGCTTTTAAGCACACACAGAAAAAGTCAATAATACAGCGGCACAAAGGCAAAGGCACACACATATATACATATGTGTATAAATAAATATAATAAACATGATATAAGTAATCATACGCCTGTGGCTATCATATATCTTAAATAGAATTGATATACAATTTAAATAAATATATTTTTTCATATAAATACTTACTTTCCTGTCTGCTTTGATATGCATCTCTATATCTTACATACTATGTACATACGTACTTACATAAGTACTTAGGCACATACATGGATATATTCGTACATATTTTCCTAAAATACAAAATGCTTTGACACTTAGTAACTTCAACTGCTAACTATTCATATAAGGGTAGGTACTTATAAGCGCATAGTTTGTTGGCAAAACAAATAATATAAAGAAAAAAATGGAAATGGAAACAGAAAGAAAAAAATTACAAAATAAAAAAATAGTTAAAAAATTAAGGAGAGAGAATAAAAAAATATAATTAAACAACATTAGAGAAAAATATGAAAAAAAAAATTAAAAAAAAACATAAATAGAATAAAAAATAACAAATAATTTAAAAAATGATAAAAATTAAATATAATAAATTAAAAAAAAAATTAATGTAAAAAATTATAAATAATATAAAATTAACATTGTATTAGCAATTAAAATAAGGAAAAAAAATTAGTTCAACATATAAGTTAAATAATTAAAAATTAAATGAAATTTAAAATAAAAATAAATTTAACAATACATAAATAATAATATAAATTTCCATATATTTAATTACTGAATTATAAAAATATGTGTGAAAAATATTTAAATTTAGTAAAGGTTAAAAAAAGATGATTAAACAATATTATGAAAAACATAAATACCTAAAATTAATCAAAATTAAATAAAAGTAATAATAAAAATAAAAATAGTATTTTTGAACAATAAAAAAAAATAAAATTAAAACAAAAACAAAAAAGTGCATTGAATAATTTTTTTTTTGTAATTATACGAATAACAGCATAAAAAAATCAAAATAATATTTATGTTTTTTTCTGACGAAGTTTTTTCTATAAATACATATATATTTCACCACGTACCACATTAAAATATACACTTCGACCCTTATATGCCTAGATGGACAACAGCGCAACAGCGTTGTACGCATAAAAAATTGTTAAACATACTCAAATAACCATAAATATTAAATACGTATCGGAAATCACGCCAACAACTAATGCCCTAATAAATTATTCACTATCCAGTGGTTAGTTGTAGGCGCATTTTTCGTATGCAAAGCACATGTATAGTTGACAGCAGTTAATATACACGCGCATACACACATACATTCCTACATATATATATTAAAACTCACATCCACATATACTCAAACTGGTAGGTACTCTATCTGCAAGTACTCGTGTGCGTGGGTGTTTGTGCACGGTCCTTTGTACTTACAACACGAACACATGTTGCTATATCTTTAGGCGGAATCTTCAAATGGCAGTAGCCGCACAAAGTTCAAAGACCCACAGTAGCGTTCGATTACCAATTTGATTTTATTCTTTTTTAATTTTTTTCCTTCGAGCGTCATTTATATTACATCGCTACTGGAAGTGATTAAAAGGCATGTCAATTTCTGTTGTTAGGTGTTAATAGCCGGAAAGAGTACTTTTTTCGATTACCAAAATTTTCGGTTTATCTATATGGCATTGCTTATCGAATTTAAATGGAATTACAAGTGGTTACAAAGACAGCAAAAAAGAATACTAGACAATCGTATGTGAGTGGAAAAGTAATACTATTTTAATGCGTAGAGAATTTATATAAATTTATTATAAACCGACTGACTGAACCTAATAAATCAGCTTAAAATGCTTTTGAAAACTATTTTTTAAACATTAAAAAAATAATAATTGTTTTACATTGGCAACCCTATTTAAATTTTTAAATCTGGAAAATATAAATTTTTTTATTCTTGAATGTTTTTTTTTTATATTTCAGCTTTTTTGTTTTTATTTTTTGTTCACTTTATAATAGGGTGCGTGACTTCGGTACAAAGCAAGTTAAATATTTTATTTATGCTCCTAATTGTAGGCAACGTCTTTCAGTTATTAATAGGTAAATGTCCCGAAATACACCTTTGCCTGCATGTAATGTATCAGTTTGTTTTCTATAATATCACTCAAAATATATTAATTTAATGAGTTCTACTGTCATTTCTGTCTTTATGCCTTATTTGCTTTCGCTATTTGTTAAAGTCAACCTCGCAATGGTAATAATTTGTCATAAACTGCTAGGAGTAGCTAGGACTACTTATTTTAAAATACTATCCTCCTGGTGTTTTCACATTCAAGATCAACATCCCAATGATATGAAAGTTGATTTAGAAAAATCCGCTCGGTGGTTACACCGTTCTACATAAGCTTAGCAATTGATTTCTATCAGGATTGAATCAGAAACTCTTTGAATAATATTAATATAATAGGCGGTGACTGGACTTAACTATTAACGTATTATATATTCCCCAGTAAAAATGAGATATGGATATGAGAGGATTTTTCAAATAATTAACTCTGAGAAATTGTGAATAGAGAGTGAATAAGTAAGGTCTCAATTATGCATATATCTCTAATTTAAATAGGTTGATGAAGTAAAATGAAATGTACAAATAAAAGAATGCTCCTTCGATCCTAATGACTTATTGTACGTTATATTTACGTGAGATCGATTTAGGTACCAGAAACGTTGAGAAACCCCTGGTGAAGTCCACTTTTCTACCGATTACGTTGATATTGAATAACTATAGGTGACAGAGGGTAATTAAGCGAACTAGTCATGAATATTCGTCGAAGAAAGAGATTTAAAATTATATTTTAAATTTTTTTTAATAATTCAGCGCTGTGCAATATATGTATATGTAGGTACATATGTATGTAAACATTTGTTGCTAAGGTAACTACTAGCAATTCAGTAGTAAATTTTGTCAGCAAACATTTTTTGTTGTAAAATATGTATGAAATAATTGAATTTACTGCACGTGAGAAAAGTATGTGAACACTTTATACTACATAATTATATAGATAACTACCATACCTATACCATATATGCTTAAATCCAGCACATTGTTATATTGTATGTGTATATGCAACATTTATTTACAATTTAGTAAAATATATACATACATATGTTTAAGTCAATGTGTGTCATTCAATATTTTCGGGTGTTATTTGAACTGCAATTCACAGCGTTGCTAATACAACACTAACTACAACAACAACAAAAATTACACTAAATTTTTATGTCATTGACATATGTAAATATGCAAGCAACAACATATGTACATATGTTTATAGATAAAATTCTTTGTTTGCATGTATTATATAGATATATACATAGTAAACCATATACATTTGTATATGCATATACAGCATAAATGGGTATAAACATAGTTTGTTGCTAGTAAGTTGCTGCTTTTATTGCTAAGCTCATTGTTCTGTTGCATATTGGCGTTATTAGGACATGTTAGTAGTAGGTGCTATTGGTTATACCTACGAGTACATACCTACCTATGTATATGTATATAATATAATCGTATATGTATAGTATATATGTATATACATATGTATAGTGATGACGATGATGAGCTTGATTACAATCATCGAAAAATTTGCATAAGTTATTCCACAAAACATACCGTAAATGACATGGCTGTCAACATGGGCTGCAACAACAACAATAACCATTTACAACAAAAAACAGAAACACCAAAAACAATAACAACAACAAAAAATTACAACAAAACAGAAAAAAGAATAGCTAAGAAAAAACAATAAATATCACAACAACAAAATAATAGCAATAGCAAAAACAATAACATTTTACAACAAGAACAATATTGAAATTTTCAAAAACAAATAAAACAACAAGAAAAACTCTAAAAAATAACAATATAGTAAAAAACAACAACAATACAATATCTAACAACATAAAAAACAATAAAAATGAAGTAACACCAACAATAGGAAAATACAACATCTAATAAATAACGATAACAACAACAACAAAACTCTGCTTGTAATATGTGTAATGCATGACAGCATTTTGTATGTATTTATGTACTATATATTCTAAAAAACAACAACAAATGCAGGCGTGTGACTACAACAAACTAAAAATTCAATGCAAATACACATACACACATACTACTACACTAATAAATGTCTACATATTTGAACATATGCTTTTTTGGACATGTGTACAAACATCAAAAACAACAATAACAAACTATATATAAACATACACACTCATTTATGTATATATAGACATGTGCTTAGGTGTGCACACACTCAATAGCAAAGCATACTATTAGCGGCATTAATGCATTTGTGGCAAGTGTTTAGCAGCAAAATTCGATAATTTATTTATTTACAGACGAGTATTATAATGACACGGTGTGAGAGTGAGGTGTAGCGCACAATTGGTAGAAGGTGTGGCACATACGACGCTTATTTGAATATTTGTCTGCACTTTATTTGTCTGGTCTCAGGGAATACGCTGCTTGACAGCCGTTGTCAGGGTTGTGTGTGTTTTTGACATATCAATATTTTGTTGCATTCGCGTGCACGTCACTGAGCTTGATGCGGGCATGGTTTTAACGCAATTCTAGGCGGATTTAACTGAATATTTTATATATATTTTTTGTTGTTTGGTAGTATGCGGGTATTTGTGTGTAATTTATATGCAACACACGTCACCATCTTGTGTAGTTACATTCGCAAATAGACAAATTGCATATTTGCGAACATATGTTAGACCTCTGTAGGAACGGAATGTGGTTCTCAAGTGCGTGGCAAGCAGTAGGAGCTGTTATGAAACGTATACAGTTTTAAAAAGAGCAGTAAATAGCAGTTCTCTATAGTTTTACGACAACACTCAGTATTAGTAGCGCTTCACCACAGTCACTGACTTGACCACAAGCGAGGCCTAGGTTCAACTATATCTTAAAATTGTATAATATACTTGAAATAAAAGTAATTCTAACCACTAGAACTCTTTTTAAGTGCACTAGAATAATTTTCGGACCCTATGACAACTGACAGCTGACAAGTGACAACTGCATTTTTGTTATAACTCATAATAAACGTACTGTTGACTACTGGATTTATTTGTAAATGCTCTAGAATAGTTTTGAGTCCACTGACAGCTGACAAGTGACAACTACTATTTTGTTGCTAATCATAATTCTAAGTAAAAATGTTGAAAACCAATGAAGGCTGGCACATATTAAGTGTATTTAGCCACTTAACATGAAGCAAATACTCCTTGTATGTTGAAAAATATATTGCAAATAGTTTAAAAAAAAAGACATTTGTATAAAAGCCACTGCTGTTTGCTTTTGTTTACCATGCAACGAAAACAAATCGAATTTCATTATCCATTATCCATTAAAACGTTTGTGTTTATTTACAACGAGGATATAGTGAGGTAAATAATTTTTCAATTACGCGTAATTCGATTCACTTTGATCTGTTTACGCCACAGAATAGGCCGTTAATCGTGCCACAAATGGCACTGGCTCGCTGGTTGGGTTGAGTTGTTTGTTTTTGTTGCCACCAACAGCCAACAACCAACTAATTATGCGCTTTAAAGCGTAAAATGCGCCACAGCAGCGTTCAAGTGGCAAGTAGCAAGAACAACAACAATTACAATAACAACGACAAGATCAACAACAACAAGAATCAACTAAAATTAAGAGAAATGCAAACACAAACAACAACAGCGCTGACAAAGTCACACGCGTGCAACAAAACCGCCAACTTGAAGAGTCAAAGTAAAACATGCAACTGCAGCATTAGTAAAGTAAACATTTTTTTTTTTTATTGCTGAAAATACGCTGCACATGTTTATATGTGTATGAGTATGTGTGGCATGCAACACCGTGCACACTACAAGTGTTACGCCCACAGCTGTAAATAGCGCTAACAGTTTATTTGTTAGTTCTCATACACACACACACATTTCCACCTTCTCACCGACTACCTCAACGTGAAAAAAATGCTCACTAATTACTTTCACCACACTTGAACTACTTTCGGGCGACCGCTTGCTTTGCCGTGGCTCCTCTAAACAGTGCCACAAGCACAATCATAAATACATATATAAATATATGTATTTCCACATAGGTGGCACCACTTGACTCGAGTACCAAGACCAACCGCCTGCAGCCTTTCGAAAACGCTACTACCCACCGGCAGCGCCCAAGTGCATACCCCGAGCGTCAGCAAACGCTTAGCATATTCCACATCGCCGCAGACAGATAAACACTCAGTTTCAGACTCCTATTTACATATATCACAGCACATATTTACATGCATTTCTTCTATATACATTTTCGTATGCACTTTCCACCACTCAGTTGACGTCGTCTGCTTAGCAGCCAAAGTTCAGCACTCGACCCCACCGTGACTTGTCTTCATTTAAATTTTAAGTGTTTCGTAGGCAAGCAAGCGCTTGAAGTGGCTTCTTAGCATTTGCCATGACCCAAACATCTACTTACTAAAAATAAATAAATACGTATATGTAACATTTTATCGTGAAGTGGTAGATTTCTTAGAAGCCAAGCTCTATATACATTGCGCTGTCAACGTGTGAATTTGCTCTAGATTTTTATACAGCTTTTTACCGTTAGTTTGCTTAGTTGGTTTTAACTCATAGAGCATATTGTTGGAGAGAATCTTTATTGGTAGATAATTGAAGAAGATCGACATTTTTGCTTAAAACTAGCTTTTGAGAAACACTTGCAATCATTTTTGAATCTTTAATATATTACTGCCAGTTAATTACCTCAAGATAGCCTCTACTGCTTTTTATTAAGTTCCATGGGTTCTCCTTAAATTTTTCTCATAAAATTTTTTAGGATTTTTAGTTACGTTCTCATTTCTTTTAGCCTAGTAGCGATCCTCGAGAAGCCTTTTCCAACCAATAAAAGCTCCAGCTTTCAGCCAATCAGCACTACCTTTATTGTAAATCATTGCTATCTACATATCTTGAGTTCTAATTATATTATTATTAGTATATGATTGTTATTTTCGAAATATCTAATGTGACTCGAGTGTGATTATGATTTTTTAAGTTAGTAACTGGAAATCCGATCTTCACTTTATTATAACCTCTCAAATATTTTTGGACTTTTGGGTTTGAAAAGTCCTGAGCTTTAGTGATCCGATTGTCATAGAGCTTTCTACAAATCAAGCTTTCTATAAAATGTAAGATTAGGGTTCGAAGAAGTTCTTTCACCTATATTTTTCTAATTAAATCCCGTACAACACGATTTAACTCTATCTTTTCACAGGTCAAGTTTGTCTTTGAGTTTTCAAATCAATAGCCTTGATGTCACTAAAAGTCGGGGAAGGAATATTCTGAACTCTATATATCTCTACAAGATCAGGTCTATACTCTCTTCATTCAATCATAGTATATTTTTAATATTTTGGTCTTCTCAAGATCAAAAAATAATTGAGAAGAACTAATTTTGAGCCGTTCCTTTATTTCTACCGGCGGGTAGTGCGAAACCCCTTTCTTCTTTGACTCCGAATATGAGATAATAATTCCTCGCTTAATCCGTCGAACATACTATGAGATATCACTCTTGAGAGGGCCATTAGCTACGTTGATTTTCTTTTATATAGGAGACTACTGGAACACTGTCTAGCTCTAAAATCACTTCCTAGCGAGGAGAGAATTATGAAATCAGTGCAATGAAGTAGTTAGGACTGTGGCCGGGTTTCTGAATAGATAGACAGTAAGGGCTGCAGGTCCAAAATGAAGAAAGGAGTTTCATCAACTGTAGCTTCTAATGAAATTTGCCCTTATATGTATATATCACTTCTTAACTATAATGTTAGAAATTCACTAACAAAGGACACATGCGACCTTTCATCGTATGAAAAAAATATTCCCTTTAAAATATATCTATTGAAATATCAAAAAAATTCTAAATTTCTTCTCACACACCTCCAAAGCTATCTAAATTCGCATAATAGGAAGATAATAAATTATGTTTTTTGAAACCTGATAAAAATCTTGCCTCATCATTGCAGCGCTTTACTTGCGTTTTCTCTCTTTAATATATTTTTATTGCCATTTTTTCATTCTCATTCATATTTGGTTTTTTAACAGCCAAATGATGCAGCACTAATAGATTGACTAGCGGCCGGTAAGTGCCTTCCATGAACCAAAATTCAGCGTGACTTACCGTAAATTGAAACGCCGAAAAGGTGGTAACGTTAGTTCCAGGAGGGTTGCGCAGTTATTGGCTTTGCTATTATTGCGGTGAATTTTTTTCCAACGAGAGATGGTGTCACTGATAATGACAAGCGGCTATATTGAGCCTTCATTAGCATTTAAGCATTGAATTATGGTTAAATTCTTTTTTTATTATAAAATGTTTTTTATCTCAATCAACTTTTTTTTATTCTTTTTATTTCCCTTTTTAACCACACACACCTCGCACACAATTAAGCCTTGTTCGGTGTCTGCTTATCAACAACCCCAGTTTAAATTTATCCTTCGTCCTTTTGTTGCTCTTTTTTTATGGATAGCTATCTACTTCTACGCTCCTACTATTTTATATGCTCTTCCATGATGTGTGGTGTTGTATGTATTTGTGAGCATATTTTATTTCTGTAAAATGTCTAATCATTTTTCGTGCAAGCCCTCAGCTGCCTATTTTTCTGCTGATTAATCATTACCAAACCCAGCTGTGGGCGCTTCGAGGGGAGTGAGGAAGAGGTTGCTACGAAAGGCGACTTGCGTTAATGGTAGGGGTTCCCTCGTTTCGAGGGTATTAAGTAGCTTTGTTGTTATTTTTGTAATTTTGTTGTTGTCGTACTTATAATTTTTTTTTGGAATTTTTATTGTTGTTGTTATATTTTTTGTTATTTTGGTTGCGCATATTTTATGCTAACCACAAATGTTGCACGCATATGTTGAAAGCATATTGCATGTGTGCCTCCTACTTTCGCCTCACCCATATCACTTCACTTCATTTATAATTTTATTTTTTTCCTTTATTCATTTATTTTATGTTATCTTTTTTTCGTGCGCTCAGCTGGCTTATCAAAAGCATATCCTTTACCCACACACCAACATTTTGAAACCACGCTCATCGCTCACTTGCGCAATTTTCATAACTTTTTTCACCCTGCTCACTCATTTCATTGTTGATGTTGTTGTTCTTTACGCTTTTCAGCTAACATGTCTCATTCATGCCCTGTGCAATTTTTTCCACAAAAATGCATAAATCATGCTTACCATCTTTTAATTGACTTGTTATTAACTCTTACTCATTGCTCCCACTTTGCCATGTCGCCACAGTTCCCTAACCCTTTGCGCTTCTCTCAGTGGTTTTGCATTACCCGCATCGCCTTGTCACAAGCTGTTCTTTGTTATTTCTGTTGTTGTTTTTGGTTCGCTTTCAACTTTCTTTTAATACTTTATTCATACTTTTAATTTTGAGTTGAATATTTTATGCGCTTTCCCTCACTCATTCTACCGCCCTCTCTCTCTCTCTCTGTGTGTATTCGTGTGTAGCTGACTTTAATGAGTTCTTTTTCGTAATCAATTTAGTTTTTTTTTGCTTACAACTTCTAAATTGAATTATTACGCGTGCCAAAGGGTCTCTTGACTTCTTTGTACGGCATGTGTTGCTGAAGTTTTCACAGTCTTTTTCCGTCACAATTGCGCCACAAGGGTTAATGTCATTTGTTCGGGGTTCTAAGCATCGTGTTGGAATTTAATTATTATGTTTTGTTGTTGTTACTGTTTACATGTTCTGTCAAAATAGGAGGACGTCAATTGAAGCAGAAACTATTTATTTCCTAAAAATAATTGAAACTGAAAGAGATAAGTCAATAAATTATATTTTGGGTTACGAAGAGAGGCTTCTTTTGTAGGTTTTTTTATATATATTCTATATCATTTAATATGGATATAGAGGATGTTCTATTAGTAAAAAAAAAAAAAACACTGATATTCTATAAAGAATATTATTGTGACAAGTTCCTTAAAGTAATGAGCTTTATTATCTCTACTATCTTTTCTCTTCGAAGTCATCTCAACATATAGTCCTCTTTTCAATTTCTCTCAAAATGGTGTTAGTATTTCTTTGGTTATAAAACAATGTTATACTAAAATTCTTCCAGCAAGCTGCTTTGAATGAATAATACCGATTTAATATTTTTTAATTTCTTATTATCGACATCCCGATATTGAATCTGGTAAAGAGATTATTGAAAAAACTTTTCTCGAATTCATTCCTTCTCTACATTCAGGAGTTTCAGGAGGAGATTCAGTTTGTTGTTGTTTTAAATTTTACAAAGGGTATTGGAAGTGATTTCAGTTACTATATGGTCAGTTATGGCCAGTTTGCCAGTAGGAGGTGTGTGATATGTTGATTTATACTCATAACCTCATATCAAGCTTAAAATTTCTAGAATTTAGGAATTAATAAATTTCCGTTCCGCTTATTAAGCTATTATGCTAAAACTGTTATGAGAATTCCATCATTTGCATTTTCACAGTCCAATTGACAATCTAATTCGATAATTTTAGTTAATAGGGCTACTGCTAACTAATGTCACTGACACTAAGTTATAGCTTATGCTTGACTAAACTTAATAACAGCTACAAATGCGTTTATCACGCCATTTGCGTGGACTTAGTCATTAGATAAAGTTACCATTCGCTACTTTGAATGTAAAAAATGCGAATGTTTTGAGAATTTTTTCTTGTCTTATTTTTTTAAATCCGCTTTTGGTTATTTATTCAGTTTATTTTGTTTTTGCTTTGCATTAATTTGACATTTTTATCGCATGTTTTGTGTTGCTGCCACAAGTAATTGGCATTTACTGACATTTCCATTTATGCCACAAGCAATTGTTGTCAAGTCAAATAATTTAGGTGACAGCCGTGGGCACAAAAAATGCAACAGACAAATGCGAACGAACACACAAGCTAGTCTTCAGGGGTACGCATGCACCCAACGAGGTGGTAATTAACAATTATTCACGGCTGCATGGGATTTTTGTGTGTGCGAAAGGCGTGGTGGCTGCTAAATAATATCAGAAGTTGTTGAAAATGAAAAAATAGAAAATTGAAATATTTGGTTTGACATTTTTTAAGTGTTTTTTTAATTTTTTTTAGTTGTTTTGTTTCTTAATTTGCAGTTACCATGGATTATAAAAATACAAGAAAAATTTAAATTAAAAAAATATTTATAATTTTTTTACATTAAAATTTAAATAATTTAAAATAAAAAAAAGTATTTTTTGGGCATATTGAAATTAAAATCCCAAAATTCTGAAATTATTTTATCTTTTTATTTTAATTTTTTTTTCAATAATTGTTTATTAATTTTTTTATACATTTTTTTTTATTAATTTCATTTTTACAAATATAAAAAAAAAATTTTAGTAAAAATTTTATAACAAAATGAAAAATTATTCAAAATTTTTAACTTAGTCCCATTGCCTCTTAGCCAAAACACTCAAAGTATGCCAATAAGGCGTTAAAAAATATTTAAAACAAAAAAATATTAATATCACACACCAACAAATCCAATTAAATTGCAAAAATTGTCAAAAATTATTACGCTGTCTTTCAAGTCGGCACGGCGTTGTCTGACTTATTGGGCCGATTAGCGATTTTCAATTCACACAAATAAATAATGCATGCACTGCATTGTAGCCACGCCCACAGCCATGTGCAACGGCGACGGATTCGTTGCATATTAAATAGCGACAAGTTGCCGCAAAGAAATATTTGCATTTTTTCGCACAGATTTCTAGCCGCGAGCAACTTCTAGACGGAGGTACAGATGTATGTATGTATGCTTTATACGTGTTTGGCCGTTGTGCGGCGCAAGTAAAGCAACGGTCTGCGCCGAAAGGAAGTTGCTATAAAAAAAAGCGAAAAATAACATAAATGGAGTAAATATAGACAAATAGTGTTAAGTACACAAATGCATTGATTTATTTTTGTTGTTGTTGTTGTCTTTTGATTTTATGTGAAAATGCGTTGTTGTGAAATCTTCGGCGAACTATTAAAGTACATCCGCCACTTAGCCAACTGCGGTGATCAAGCTGGAAATATACTTTCACAGTCATACTTATGTACATAATATACATAAAATCTATATATATATATATGTATATACAACAACTACGCAACAAACAACTCCACATCTTGCCTACTTCCTTCCAACTGTCATTAAACACTGCCACTTCCCCTGAAGAGTGCGTTACTCTCTCCATCTCTTTCACTCTCTTAATCCACCATTAGCCCCCAACCACTTGAAATTATTATTCCAAGCGACAATGTGACACTGACAGCGACACAGCGGGCGCGAGATGCTGATAACTCACGTTTGCCGCAACAACAACAACACCATATACATACACATACTTTTATATAAATTTGTAGAGCCTCTATAGCAGGTGGCAAGTTGTGCATCGTTGTTGTTTTCTCTACGGCCTTATTTTTGTTGCCACACTTTTTTGTGTTTTCATTTGTCTTTGGCTTTGGCATTTTGTCTGCATGCCAAAGATTAATGAATGGTTATTGAAAATGTCACTTTTGTTGTTTTTGCTGCTGTTGTTGTTTATCGTCTAGTTTGTATTTTTTATTGACAACAATTTCGTATGACAGCAATTCGTTGTGGTACTTTGAAATATGCAAAAATTAATGAACACGATTATCGACGAGAATATTCGCATTCACACCTCAGCTGCAAGATAGAAATCTACACACAAAATATATACTATATATTTATATACAAACACATATATGATATAATATGTAGATATGTATCTATGTAGCCAAGTGGGTAGTAAAGGAAGGTGGGCGCAGAGCCGACAAGCCGTACTTATTGATTTTATTATATCTAGCTTATTGAAATTGTCTAAATAGTTCATAAGTTTTCTCACGACACCTAGGCCACACCCTAGTTTTGCCAAGGTTTCGCCTTAGGTCCGCATAGGATTTGGGAAGAGAAAACAAATATGGGGATATAGTGATAGAAGTAGATGATAGCGATAGAGAGAGATCGATCAAGTATATTAGTCAAAGTGAAATTCCCTAGAAATTTTCCTTGCCATAAAGTTACACCTATAAGATTCTATTATTAATTTGAAAATTGGAATTGAGTCAATTAAGTTGATACTCGTACAAAGGAATCCATCCACTGGAGCTTTCAATCTCTTGGATAATAAAAATGGTCTGTTGTTATTCAAAAGCATTAAATATCAAAAAAGATTATTGACAGGTCTAAATACTATAAAATCAAACTGTTGTCTAGAAAGCAACCTATCTATGAGAAAATACTTCGAAATTATTTTTAGTGACAGTTAAAAATTCCAGATGATTGAGGTTCTTCAAACAAATTTTATTTGCTTCTGAGTTTTTTTTTAGGGGAAGCTATTATAAATTGTTTTAAAGCACAGGATTGCATTGAGGTCTTTTTCTTACATTTTCTGATTATTGATTGCCGAAGATTGCTTGTTATCTGTTTCTTTGTAAGTATGTCTTTCTCATATACATATGTAACTACATGCATAGAAAACTCTAACCAGCGTGCAGCAGCCCTTTAGCAAATATTTACGCTCAAATGCAATTACAAGAACGTGTCCTTTCACTATGCTCCACAGCACACCGGCGCACAATTGGACTGCTTACTGCGTGTCTGTCCGACTGTCGGCGATTGGGAGTAATTGTGAAAAAAGCAACGAACATATAGCGAAAGTCAGAGACGGAGGTGCTTGCAATACGTACTGGAATGTATTGCGGCAGCGTGTAATAATTTGTGTTGCACACTTGTGAGTTGCATGTGGCGTGCAACTCAATCAGCAAAATTTGTGAGCAACAATTTGTGGCAACAACCAGACACACTACTGCCACCATGTAGTTGCAAATGCCACAAAAATAACCGCAAATAACAGAAAATAGCCTGCAAATCAGCAGAGAAAGACTGAAAACTTTTTTTTTTCATTTTTTTCCCGTTTCTGCCACATGCATCATGGCGGCCGCCAAACAACTAATGCACGTTGCACGTGTGTTTGTCGTCTTTCCGCAGTTTGACGCCGCAATGGAACGTGTTTCCCAGGCGTACAGCAAATTGTGGCAATAATACAGGCTGCTTGCTGTGTGCATGTGTCTGCCACAAAACATCGAAATTGCAACAGAGATTGGCGAAGCTAAAAAGTAGGAAATATGCGCTGTATATATATACACATGTATGTATGTAATGCAAAAAAGGCAATAGAAATGCGCAAAAGTCGTCAAAGCACAGCAGCAACACGATGTGGCACGTACGCAAACAATTGCACTTACACACATACATGGCGCGGATTTTGTATTTGGGTTTAGTAAAAGAAATAAATAAATAAGTAAGCTGTCTGCAAATGCATTTGGCTGCATTTAAAGGCTATTGTGAGATAAAAAATTTAATCCCGAAATTTCGGGATTGCAAAAAAAAAACTCATTGAACACACAAATTAAGTAAATAAAAACAAATTATAAAAAAAATTTCGAACCAAAATTTCGGGATCCCGAATATCAAAATTTCGGTACTGTAAGTAATTGTAGTAAAACAAGTTTTTTTTTCAACTTTAGCTTGATTAATGAACAAAAAATTTATTTTAAGTATTTTAACATAATCCCGAAATTTCGGGATTATAGAAATCTCACTAAATGCCTAAATCACTTATTGTACTTTCACACTAACCTTAAAAGCGACTGCCAGCAGCCTCTATTGTTTTCCCAATCATAGCTACATATGGTATGTGCCACAAAAAGCCAGCGTTAGTCGTTAGCGTCCATTCGCTGATTGTCTACCAAAGCGCGCCGTGCATACCAACAAAAAAACCTAGTTGCAGGCTCTGTAACAGTTGCAATAAATATTATTTCTCAAATTGCATTGTAATGTGAGCTATAAAAAATGCAGCAATATGCCACATGCGGTAAATACAATGAAGCGAGTAAAAAATGTGGCATGCACAAATGCATGCCGCTTTATCTCTCTTATCCGTTGCATGCTGCAACCATACTCACTTGAATGGGCCAGTTAGTTCGCATTGATTCGTGTAAATTGCCTCATATTAATAAGCAATGCGTGCGTTTGCTAAAATGGCCACAATCTAAACACACACACTCACACAGATATTTGGTTGCACATGTGCGGCTTTGGCTAACAGCAACAAATGGCCATACAAATCTAACGCATTTTTCATGCATTTAACTGCGGCTTAAGTCGTCTAACGTTGTGCAGCAAGGATAAGCGCCGCCATGGCGCGGTCAGTGCAGTTTGTCGCATGCCACATTTGCTTTTTTCCTTCATTTGAGTTTACTAAAATGTTGAAATGTGTATATATGCCTCATTACGGTGCAGCAGAATCACAACATGCTGATTTTTTTGAATAATGGTAATATATGTACAACAAATTACTAAAACCCTCCTAGTTCCAATTTAAGTGAGTCAAGATCTCTAAGGAAGAAACTTTTCGTACCTAGAAAACTTTTTTAGGTCTAGCGCCTATTAGTGCTCTCTTTAAGTCTGTTCGTACGAGGTCTCAAAGTCTATTATTTCCTCTCTAGAAACCAGTTGGGGCTTATATCTGAAATTTCCTTCGTTGGATTTTTACTTTCCAAAAACGAAAGCTAGATCATCCAAAATGTTGCCTTCAAAGCTTGTGCAGTGTAATTTGTATTTCATATAGTCGTTTACGGTCTTTTATCTATGAGAAAGCAGTACTATTTAAACGTTTGATTACTGTTGTTCGAGTATACTTCCAACAGTATATCGAAACTGTTGCTCTCTCAAATAAATAACTAACTAACTCTACCTACCCGACTAAAACTAGTCTAAACTGACTTTAACCGTCTTCAATATAATTATTTTATCATCCTAATTGTTATATATAACTAAACAAGTTCTAATAGGTATAAGAGATAAGAAAACATTTTTTGGGCCAGGTTTCGGAGAGCTTTTTGAAGGGCTTTTGGTAGAAGTAGTTATATATTTCATCGAAAACTAAATTGATGAAACCAGCATATAGATATTATATATTATTATAACAGTGATAGAGCCTATTTTTCATACAAAAAACTGTCCTTAACCATTCCAGGTCCTTCGCTAATCAGTAATTTTGACCAATTTTGATCCTTTAAATGACACTCCTGTATATAAGTATGAGTTTTCTTTAGAGTTTTAATGATTTTCGAGTTTTCTATTTGAGGGTTCCGAAATGAAAAATTTAGGTTAGATAACCATGACCTATAGTTTTAATTCATATTCAGTTCAAATCTGGCCTGAAATTACTTTGGGGAAATTTTGCTTTAATTATAAAAAAAAAGTTTAAAAAAACAAATTACAAAATATGAGTCCCGAAATATTGGGATTAAAATATGGGATCTTAAATTCTTTTTTATAATTTTCAACTTAAATATAGCTTCCTATGGCATAATTATGTAAATTAAATTGTATTTTCATATTTAATGGCGAAATTTCGAGACAAACCTACAGGATTTCGATTTTGTATGATTTTACAAGTTAATACATTATTTTTTAAGGCAAATTTATTTATATTAAATTTTTTATTGTTTTGTTGAATATCTTATGTTGAATTATGCAACATTTTGTTCCAAATATATGTATGTATGAATGTTGCACATATTGTACATATATTTTACTTTATAATATTTAACCGTTTAATTATGGTGCAAGTTTTTCTCAATTTTATATATATATTTATTTTCCATAATTAAATTTTACATGCTTCACTACCGTGAAACACATTCATTTATTAAATTAAAATTGTTTATTAGGCCTTCATACATACATACACATCGGTTAGACTATAGGCATCGCTAGAAGCAGCTTTAAATACATATGAATATTTTGAAAAAAAAACACCGTTATATATTCGTAATAAATTCTGCTAGAGGCAAATCAAATTTTATTTTACTATATATTTATGCATATACACATACCTACATACAATCATATATGTACATACATATGTATATTATATACATTTCATATTCATATTTTCACAATTAAATGATTGTAATCAGTTGATGAGGATTTTCACCGATTCGCCTCGTAATGCTGCATTTAATTAACTCATCAAATATTGACTACAAATTAAAAGTGAAAATATGAATTCATTTGGCCAATTGGCTTTTCAATTCTTAACACATTGTGGCAGACAATATGCATATTTTCTCTCTATGCCAACACAAACATATGTGGGCCTCTATGTGTGTTGCCACTTGTATGCGTGTGTGTGTGTGTATACACCCTTGGCTATAAAAAAACAAAATATATTCAATTATTAAAAGCGAAAATGGCAGCTGAAATTTTATTGACTCATTTGCGGTCGGAACTCTCTGGGCTACAAATAAAATGTTAATTTGCTATGAAAAATTTTAATGAACCAACAGAAAATGACAAAGAAAAAAATTAAATATTTTTCTCTCTGTTATGTATTTAATATTTTTTATTTATATTTTTTAATTTTTTTTCTTTAGTTTTATCAAGAAAAAAATTATTTATATTTTTTATTGGTTTAAACTATTTAATATATATATACTTGTTGTTTTATATGCTTTTGTATTAATAGCTTATTATCGATTGAAATTTTAAGTAGCATTAAATTAAATAAAATAAATAATTCAATATTATAGCTTTATCTCTCATTTTTACATTGTAATCTATACATTTTCTTAAAAAACACAAACAAAAATTTAAAGTTTTCACGTTTCAAGTTTTAAAAGAGCTTTCATTTCAAAGCTCTAATATGTGAAAGCTTTCTTATTTTTGTGCAAAAGCTTTCAGGGTACTTTCTTACTTTTATATTTTTAAAATCGCTTAAAAGTAGATATCCGTAAAAAGTGGTTCAGGGAAAAAGGTATAATTTCATATTAGTCGGAATGCCTGAACTAATATAATCTTTGAGCTTCTGCAGTATGTCGTATTGGTGGTTATATCTCATCATTCCAACGAGGGAGTATTTCTATTCTTCCAAGTATTTTTTTTGTCTAAGATTAGCATCAGAATTAATCGTTCTTTGCCAAACTACAGTGACTTACAATATGTGAAAGCTCGGTGCTTTTTAGTCGAATTTAGTTTATTTTAAAGGGTTATCATCTTAATCTAGCTTGTGCCGATGATTTTCAGAAATATTTTCAAAACTCACTAGGTGGCGCTGCGAACGTTTTACTTATTTCAACTGCTTTTATGACGCTTTTTGATAAATATTTGAAGTAAATATAACCTAAAATTAATATTTTTGAAACCAAGTGTTCACTAGATGGCGCGCTGATACAAAATATTTGATAACAAATATTTTTGAAGATCTTTTGTATACAAATTGTGTTTGTAATGTTGTTTTTTTAAGGTATTAAACTAAATTTCACTTTTTTATATTATATCTACCACCTACAGTATACTCTCGAAAAGTAAATTCTCAGAAAGTAAATAATCTCGGAAAAGTTAATCACCTTTAAGATTACACATACACCTCGAAAAAGTAAATTTTTTAAATTTTTTAAGCAGCGTTTTTACGATGTTGCAAAAACACTTACTCTCTTGTTTATCGCGTCTTTTTAGTTAATAAACTCTTTTACTTGATCCACTGTTTTAAAAATGAAAACGATGCAAATCAGGTGTCAGACTTTTTAATTGTCTTACAAAAATGGTCAGAAAATATATTGCAAAAGAAAAAAAAAAAACAAAAGAATATTCAAGATTTTTTCTCTTCATAGTAAATATATATGTATATATGTAAATGTAAATATGTTTTTCATGTAAATCCATATGTTTTATTGAAGCAAATAAATGAATGACTTTTTTAAGTTTAAAAATGCATTTAATATTATAAAAACAGATAATTTATGTATATATTTGGAAAAGTAAATTATTCGAAAAAGTAAATTACCCAAAATACCAATCGATCTACTTTTCGAGAGTATACTGTACAATCCTTCAAACGTCTAACATATATTTCCAGCATTTATGTTAATCCACAGTCCCGTCTAGCCACCTCGCTGAAATTAATTAAAACAGCATTTCGTTGTTATTTCCCACATGTATTTCATAATCTTTTCATAATTTTCGTCGACTTGACTGCTTTACCTCACATTTTTTCTGACATTTCCTCTAAAAAGTACCAAAAAATACAACACAAACACAAATACCACACGCAATGTTAATTTTTTGCTGCTTTCATATTTTCTGTGTCATAATTTCTTCATGTGCAATGTCTTAATACAAGTTTTTACACATTTTCTTCACATATTTACAACGTTGTGGGCAAAACACTTTAATTTGCTACGCGTCATATTCAACAACGACAACAACAGTGTTGTTGCCCACAAGCAAAACAAAGAAATAAAAAAAATATTTATTAAATAAACACACTCGGTGGGCGCTGCGACACATAAATAGAAGCAGATGTAGAAATTGTGTGCCACATTTATTGTTGGGTGTCACTAAATAACAACAACAACATTACAAAAATCCATACAACGCCACCGTTGCTGCAACTAGTAGCTTGGTGGCATATATAATGAAAAAAAAATAAATTATATATTTCTTCTTACTAGACCTTATATTAGTATATTTGTACCCCTTTCAAGTTTTTTGACACCCTCCTATCTCCTCTTTGCCCTTTTGAGATTTGCTTTAATCAAAAATTAATAAATTTATTTGACACAAGGCAGCAAACAGTGAACAAAAACAAAAACAAAAGAGTAAAATAAATATTGGTACTGCATTAGCATGCCTGCATTACAACAAAAAGTGAAAAAAGCAACAACAACACCAACAATAGCTGGGCGTAAGCGAGTATTTTGTACGAACATGGCAAGTCATTAAGATAAGTCGCGGTATAGTGCCCCAAAGAAGAGATAGTAAGCGAGAGTCGAGAAGTCTGTGTGTTCGTGCTGCAGGCTAAGATTTACAAAAACAAAAAATAAAATATGAGGAAAGAAAATAAGAAAGCAAGAAAATGTGCGTGTGGTGAAATGCCGCTGATAATGCGTCAGCAAGCAAATGCGTTAAGGCAACAGCAACAACAAAAACAATACAAAAAATGCAGTTAAGCAACAACAACTGCGATGTAGAGTAGGGCTCTTAAAATTATTCGATTAACCAGAAAACCGATTATTCGAATACTCGATTTGTAACCGCTCGTACGAATATTAACCGGTTAGCACTATTCGATTAGTCGCAATGTTACGACTATTCGAATAGTCGTTCTACTTATTATTAGATAGTTATACTGTCACTATTCGAATAAATGAAAATTGTTTGAAATCCAAGCAGGCTTTGATTTTTGTTTGTTTTTACTTGTGAAAATGTCAATTGTACGCATTTTTCCTGTTTTCACATTTTTCAATAAAAATAGAAATTTAATGAACTTACACTATTCGAATAGTCGACAACGAACGGTTAACCGAATAGTCGGACGTGAGCGGTTAATCGATGACTGACGACTATCCGAATAGTGCAAACCGAATTTTATTAATCGAATAATGCCCTATTCGGTTAATTCGGATAGTCGAATACCAAGAGCTCTAATGTAAAGTGCATTAAAGCAACAACAAAAACACTATAGACTGTATTAAAACAACAATAACAACACTGTTGGCTGGATTAAAGCAACAGCAGCACTACTGCACGCATTAAGCCAGCAACAACACACAAAAAACTCTGCTTTAACAACAATACGAACAACAACAGCATTCGCTAGTATTGTGTGCTGCCCTCTTGGGCAGACAAAAAAAAAAGCGTCATACAGCTTCAGTGACTCCGCACACCTGAGTTGCAGCATATTTACTGCTATTTGTTTTTGTTGCTTACATTTTTTCACATTTATCTTTTGTTTGCTGCGCTGGTACCCGCATTCAGTTGTTGTTGTAAACATTTTTGTTGTTGTTGTTTTGGTTGTATTTCGTACACTGTCTGCCGCCAATGCTTTTAGTTGTCCGTTGTTTTATTTTGTATTTTCCTTGTTGTCGCCTACTTTTATGGCATTTTCATAAATTCCATTAACAAAATATTTTCGAAAAAAATGCAGTTATTAAAGCGAAGAAAAAATTTAAAATATTTTTTTGTTTGTTTAAATAGTATAAAACAGAAATATGCATTTATTGTGCGCTAATGGGTGAATGTGTAAATGCGCTGCATATTTTTTGGAGCGCCACAAAGGCTGCGGAGGCGCTAACATAACCTCAAAGCAGCGAGTAGTAGGTGTGCAGTTGTTTTCGGAAAGCCTTAGGATATTTATAACTGAACAGAATGCTGTCGAAATTCAGGGTAAATAATGAGAGAATATGTTCAATAATATTTGTATGCAATTTTTATGAATTTATAATTTGGAGGAGCATACCTTTAGGCGCATATTTCATTTATGAAGTAGTAACTGTGTTTACTTCTCATTTGATTAATTAATTATTATTTATTCGATGATCTTATCCTTTTTCAACATATTTCTTGTCAACATGAGCTTTCCCAATTTTGAACCTAAGCCTTACTAAAGTTCGCAAGATTACTCTTTCAACTAAAATCAATCAGAGGTTTTGCCATAAAAATTGTAAGTCCTTGAAAATACTTGAATACATCATCTCTTGGCTAATCATATTTTGGAGACCCTAAAGTCAGTAGGATTAGATGGTGTCTTCGTCCCCAAATAGAAATTTGACCAATTTTAACTAAAACTAAAACTAAAAAACAAACTAAAGTTTCTCTGTTTTTTAATTAGTAATACTCTTAAATGTAGGCAACATTATCGTTATTGGTTTCATCTAAAAAAAATTGCTTTAATTAATTTTAATCCTAAATGTAGCAAAGTTTTCAATATTAAATCAATCTAAAAAATAGTTTTAAATAGTTAAGCTCCTAAATGTAGGCAACACTTTTTGTTAGTTACGTTTTTATTGCTAAAAATATGAAACTATTGCCTACATTTAGGCGGATTATGGCAAATAATCATAAATAATGCATATTTACAGTTATTTTCGAATTTATATTTTAATTTAATATAATTTTTTTTCAACAAATATTCTGCTAATAAATTATGATTTATGATTTCATTTATTAAAAAAATATGAATATAATGGACATATCTCTCTCTTCTATAAATTATTAATTAGACAATATTTTCCATGCTATTGCACACATACGAACATAGATATGAGTATTTCGAACTGAAAAATTCCACGATTTGCTACACATGCCAGCATGACCCATTTTTGAACAACGAAAACCTCACTTCAGGGGTGTGACTAATTTTAATGTATGCCCGCAATAGAAGAAAGAAACGTAAAAAAGCGCGCACACACAATTATTTATAATGCAGATAAATGTGGCATCAACTGCATTTAAAATTTGATAATTACAAAAAACATTTTGTGTGGGCACATGAACAAATTTGACTCAGTTATAAATGAGCTCACACAAATGTGTATATAAATAACTATCTGTGCGACTATGTCCACCTCACGCCTAATTGTGATTAACTACAAATTTCTGTTGCTTTCAACCAAAAAACAGTCAAAATAGTGCATTAAAATTTATCTACGAAATTTACAAATGTTCATGCCTTTCTCTTTTTCCTTTTACACGTTACATTCTACTAAATTTCTCTGGCATTTTTTTTTTAGTTTTTCGCTTTATCGCAGGAGTAATTTGTTAGCGCCCTAAGTAGGTGAACATTTAGACGCTATTAAAGCCGCGTATGTATGAAGCGTGGCTTTCGAAGGCATCAATTTGTCGATAAACTGTATTTTAAAGTTATTTCGAATGTGTAGTCATGCTCATGGTACTATCTTAAAAATGCATTTGGCAGACACTTTGCTTTTACAAATTTGACGATTTATCTTGGCTGCTTTGTAAAGCGGGAAAGCACTCTCATGTAGGTAAATATTTATATACTAAAGATGAGGCTTTTTATCTTTATTACGCGCTTTTCGACACGATGAATTGTGATACTCTTGCTGAACTCCAACTAAAAACGATGGATTCCTGTTCAAGTGTAAGAAATAGTTTAGCAATTGAAGTAAAAATATTAAAATAATTATTGAAAATATTTTATATATAAGTTTTCTGAACAAAATTTACCAAAAAGACATTTGCAAAACTAATATTATACTTTTCTTTATTTCTTTCAGGTATGTGATACAACGTTGATGGCTCTCTAATTACAAACTTCCTCAAAAAATCGAATAAAAAGCGAAGTAAGTTTTTACTAATTTTACATTTTCTTAAAATTTGTGAAAACTTTTGCTAATCAAAAATTTTCGATGATCTCAGAGTAGAGACGCTAACGTAGAGAACACTCACAACTCTTTTATTATAGAGTGCGGTAGAAATAGAACTATTTATTAGAAGACCACAGACCTATGCAATAGGATCAGAAACTTCATATTATGAGAACTGAATGTCTTCTTCCTTAGATCGTTTTTTAGGAGTATATAATGTGTTTAATACTATATTATACTCGATCCAATTTATAATAATATCAGAACGCATACATTTTTAAGTTGACGATAGATATATCTTCGCTGACTGGAAACGTTTGCAACTGAGAACAAAATCGCCTCTCACTACAATCTCTACATTTGATTGATTTAAGTTTTCTTTATTAATAACAAAATTGTTTTCTCTTTCATACTGAGTTTGAAACAATTGATTTATGTTTATTAAAAGACACTTTCCATACATCGAGAATAAAGGACCTAAAGAGGAGTGTATTGTTGTGTATATAGTATCCGTTGCATAATATACTCATTGAAGGTCAACTCGTTTAAGACCTCTTTAGCTTTCTGGTACTCACTTTCTCCATTCGAAAGGTACTTTATGACAAAAAGCAATCAATATAGCAATATATTGTGTTCCATTACCTGTATCTTAACTAAGTCTATACATTTAGCAGGATGCCGTGACTAGGAACTGAAAAAATAATAATAATCTATAATTAAAGATAATTACCTAGAATTAATTGCGATCTATATATGAGAACAATTTTAAACCCCTAAAAATTCAACCCTCAATAATTAATCCCTTCGAAAAAAGAGACCTATAAACACTTCTTCCTCTCCCCATACTCAATATTTATTTTAATTTCGTAACGGTATAACCTCCGCCATTTAGATTTAATTATGCAATTAGTCATTACGCCGTTAATCACTATATCATTACCGTCAATTTATAACTCAATTTCGATGAAACGCCCAAAAAACTGTCTAAATTTTCGTGAATTCTCACAAATCAACTGTTTAACAGCAGTTAAATATTTAAGTATGCACCTGTATGTGTGTTCAAATATTTCAACAAATGTCAAAGCTGTAATTGAATTGTGTCAGCAAATGATCATTACATATGTGACAGTCAGCATTGAGCCGGAAAAACAAAAGCAATAACATATGTACATATGTATGTATGTGTCCAAAAAGCTAAAATTAATTATAGCCAAATGTTACAATTTCAGCCGCAAACCAGTAATGTCGTCGACGTCCGTCGGGCCATCAGCAGTAATTTGTTGATTATTGTTTTCTGACGCTAATGGCGGTGAAAGTGTTAATTAACGCGAATGTCATAATGCAATCAATAACAAAAGGAGTTATGTGAGTGTGTGATAGAAAAATAATTACGATTATACTAAAATAGATGCATTTATAGATCTGAATGTAGATATATATTTATACAATTGTTCGGCAACCCTAATAAAATCAAATCAAACGTTAAATGACAATTGATTATTGGTGATTGTCATTTCGCCTCAAATACACACAAATTTTCAGAGATTTGCAGCGGTTTTTATATAAAAAACAAAAACAATAGCAAATTAGGCGCTGTAACATGTATTTTTGACAATAATATGACGGAAAATTTGAGCGGAAAGGAATGTTTTTAGAAAGATAGTATTTGGTGGGCAATTGGTCATCAATAATGCGAGGTGAAGGACAGTTTACCGTTCGCACAGAAAGCTTTTAATGGTTTAGTAGATGTTTATTTATGCACCAAAATATATGCAATGTTTGCCTTACTAGAACTACGATACATACTTTTAGGCGCATTATAAATAAATGTCAGTATTATGGATATAACTAAGAAAGTCGACAGTTATTCAGATTAATTTGATTCAATTTCATGGACTAAAGGTTTCTGAAGAAAGTTCTCTTCGCTGAGGCAAAATAGCTATCATAATTGTAATTCTGATTAGTTGGATTCAGTTTGAGCATTCAAAGTTTTAAATTAATTCTAATCTCATTTGAATTTGATATGGTCATTTACGGTTTCTAATGGAGGCAGGCTTTTCATGCCTCCTCGACATTATATTTTGTTTTTTTGACATCAATTTGAGCACTGAAGGTTCTTAATAGATATTAACCTTACCATCATTATATCCATTGAGACAGAAATAGTCTCCTCCTAAATACTTTCTAAAACAAATGTAGTAACCTCGGCAGTATTTCAATTTGTATTTTCATGAGTTCTAATATAGATTTCTTCTACGGACTTTTGTCTCCAATACGATAAAAATAACCTCCAATTATATTTACTCGAAGCTTTGATATATAAGCTCAAAATTTTCGTATCTTGGATCCGAATACATAATTCACTGAGTCTTTTTTGACTATACTCCCTAGGAACTGCTTTGATAATTTTTTTAGAGAATCAACAACGAATTACAGAACGAGTTCTAGAAACAGGATAGAGAGCATTTTGAAAAATGTAACGCTTACAACAACGATTGCAATGTAAGTAAAAAAATATTAATTTCTTACAACTCAATGACATTGACCCCGCTGAGTACGTCCACCCACCAAAGCAATAATTTCACTTAAAAATCCATAGAAGAAATAATAATAATTTGTGCAGGTCATGTCATGTTGCACCACCTCGTCAGCAACTTTGTGAAACACATAACCTTCGTTAAAAAAGTGAAAGAACAAAGAAAATATTATTGGAAAATAATGAAAACATGACATTTAATTGAAAATTAATATCCGTATGCAATTGATGTCTACGATTATACTCGTGTGACGGCGTTTGCCGCCGCCGCCTGCCGCAATGATAAGGCGGAAATAAAACACTTACGACGACTGCAGTATTACACAATTGACGGCCGGAAAAGTGGACGCGCGCACGACTATTGAGTTGTATATTAATTCAATATATATTTGTATGAATATACATATGTACATACAGTGTTGCATTTATTAGTGCTACATGCTTGTCATGTTGAATTGTCCGCCTCAAAACACACAAATATTATTGTTGTTTCATTTATTATTGTTTTTGTTGACTTGCTTAGCTGTTTGTTCATGCCCCGAAAAACATATGTAAATGTCAGTGTGCAACGTGCAATAACACCACAAACGCTTAATCATACACATCGCGTTGTTTGTTAATTGTCAAAAGCCATGAATGGGTTGGCGGAGGAGCGTACACAAAATAGAGAAGAAAGAAAAAAAATTGAACAAATAGCAGTCAGTAAAGGTATATTAATAAAAACTTTTCTTCGATTTACTTACCTGCTTGAAACGGCAGCACAATAGCTCAGCATTTGCTTACCTTATTTAACGCATCCATCCAAAAAAATGTTTGCCATCCTAAACAAGCTCTTGTCTAACAATACAAGATAAATAGCGCCCAATTTTGTCTGTCGTTGAGGAGTTTTTATTTTTATTTTTTTATGTTGACCAAATAAACGCGCGCCCTCTGTGCTAGTGAGATTTAAGAAAATGCTAATTCATCGCGTTTGAAGCGCACAGCGAAATAACTGTTTGTGTGCTCTCAAAGAGCTCACGAAGTCTTTGATTGTCATGGCAGTCGTCTACTAAGCATCAGCAACAGCAGTCGATAGCATGATTAGCACCTTGAATGCCTATCTCGCCTCGTGAGAAGCACACGAATCAATCTGCTGCCTTTTGTTTTGTTTTCTATAACTGATTAAGTCAGGTCGTCTAACAATAGTTGCCGATTAATAATTGCTAATCCCCGAGACAAGCTTGAATGGAATTTGACTTCTTTTACCTGGCCGAGAGTCAAAGAGTAACTAAAAATAAACAAAAACATAAAACAAATATTAATTTAATAAAATAAAAATAATAACGATAAATCACTCGGTCTCCACAGCGTCTATAATCGCTTCAATTCAAATTCATATGTAAATATACACTTGTAATATATTTGTCTCCGCATAACACCCCAACTTTTTAAGCAAACTGCTAACAAGGTCTACAAACAAACATGTGTGCCCGAAAATTATTAAAAAGTCAAATCACACGATAAATCATGACAATATTGGCATAACAATCATGCATTTGACAGCCCTTAATTGTTGACTGTTGGCATGGCATGGCCCACTGTTTGCATTGTATTGTCGCGGCAAATGACTGATTGTTTATTTATTCATATTTGTAGTAGTTACCGAATACTATTATATTTCACACTTTACTGTCTTTATTTGTTGTTGCCTAACTATGCCGTATCAGATTACACTTGACAATAGATTTTTATATCAATGGGGGTAGTGACAATAATCATCACTAGATTGATTGCTATCAATTTATAATGTATCAGAAAAAATTTTTGGGCATAAAAGAAATCATAAACAATAGTAAGCGATTTTTCTAATGATTATTCATATAAACATACTTACTTAAACTTTGAGTTGCCTCAATTATTTCATTCTCAAAACATCGTTTGCCACCTTTTCTACTCCAGCACTTATTTTATACGAAAAAAGAAAACACAAATCTTCAAAAAGCCAGACTCAGTTTTTCCGATTATCAATTGCGAATCCAGAGACCTTGTATGTATATAAGAGTTCGAATGAGAAATTATCAGGTCAAGCAGCAATTTTTGTGATTTTTTATTGCTCTTGAATGCTACAGTGCGATCAACGTCCTATTATGTGTTATTTAAATAAGTTCAGTTTCCAAAACCCGAAATGGTAAGATTTATAATTGTTTTGAGAAAGAATCATACAAAGTTTCGGTCTCAGATCTACTTAGACTGGACTTTTTGGAAAGGGTACTAGAAATCTGAGCCGCTCGTGTCTACGAAAATTTGAAACATGTTTCAAGACTAGATCATTCCTAGTCCTTCTAAGCTAGTAATTAATTTGTACCATGAAAGTAGTTTTTGAATAGATATGTACTCCATTTTAACAAAAATAAAATGCTGCATTTTCATGTTATCATCCTATCTATAAAAATTTGCATAACATTACTATTGAAATTCTATTCAGAAGAAAACCTTAAAAGACCTTCAGCTCTATAATGTTTATACAACTCCCATTGTTTTAGAAAGAAATGAAATTGACTCAGAGAGGATAATTTCATGTAAGCTCTGTTTAGTTCTTAACCCTTGAAAAACTTTTTAGTAAAGAAATTTCTTAAATGTTTTTAATATTTAATGGAACCTTCTTCTCTCTTTCTCCTATGCATTTGCATCACTATTTTCCTCTTTCCAAATATCTCCTCAAAAATGAAAAGCTTTCAAGCGCTAAAATGCCTGTCTGCTGCATCCCTCACATCTCCCACACTATTCGGCAGGTTTACCATCACATAACTTATCAGCCGTCTAGTTGACCTTTTCAACTAAAAAATCGATCAAATGGCATTCTAACGAAGAATGCCACGCCATTCTTTTATAAGCTGTAAAAAGCGGAAAGGCAGAGAAAAGACGAGTAATAAGTGAATGCCGACTGAAATATGTCAAGGTAATGGGAGCGCATACATAAATAGATCTTTAAATATGTATGTAAGTGTGTTTCTATGTAAAGCAGAGTAACTGCAGTGTCCAAAAGTAAAATAATCACTTGAGCATTTAACTTCTTGGTGGCGCTGAGGAAGACTGGGAACACACATATGTACATAGCTGTAC
The DNA here is from genome assembly GCF_028554725.1 of Zeugodacus cucurbitae. NCBI lineage: Eukaryota > Metazoa > Arthropoda > Insecta > Diptera > Tephritidae > Zeugodacus > Zeugodacus cucurbitae. Next base: position 22,724,334 of record NC_071671.1, read on the forward strand.
AGATGTGTGAGTCTGTCTGTATGCGCTTGTGTTGAAACTGTCAACTTTGACAGCTACTCAGAAATTGACAGTTGCTCATTAATGCAAAGTGCTAAGGACAACAGCAGAGACAAGATACACACGGACTCATACAATGAAAGACATGGTCGAGTAAAGGCAGATGATGGAGTAGCTGAGTAAATGTGTTAGATGCCTGACAAAGTGGCGACCCAATCGAGTTCGGTTGGGAAAACTAGAAAGTGGTCATCTTTAAAATACTCGAATAGTGAGAGAAAGTAAAAGCAAGTCTGGAAATTTTACGCAGGGAAGCAACATTGGTGCTTCAAAGTCATGTCTGCACACATTTATAGCAAAGTAAAGCGCACTACAAGCCCTTTCAAGCGTACGCTTCAAGACTGCTTTAATTTTACTCTTAGTTGTTGTTGTTACACTACTACTATTTAAATACCTTCAGTGTGTATGTGAGAGGCTGATTCTTGTGCTTTGTTGCCGTCTAAAATAAATGTGTCTAGGCAGTGGTGGGTGGTGGGTATGCTTGTCTTTAAGTGCAAATCTTTAAATGTGTGCGTGCGTGAGTTTTCGCTTTTGCACTGTTTGCAAAGCATACATTTTCAATTATTTTGAAAACCACTTACAGCTACTTGAAAAATAATATTGACGTGAGCGTACAGTGGTGTCGATAATAGAAGGAATTATTGGAAAATAATAAATAAATAAATTTAAAAAATATATAAAACAAAAATTCTCAAATTAAATCAAAAAAATTCAAAACATTTTCTAAAAAAAAAAAAAATAAAAAACAATTTTAAATTTTAAAAATTGGTTTTCAAAATGTTTACCATTATATTTTTAACATATTTTAAATTTTGTGTATTGCTATTTTTTTTTTAATATTTTCTTAAATAAAAAAAATATAATGAAATAAATATATATTAATAAAACCTAAAATAATATAAATAATGTTTTTATAAAAAAAATAAAGTATTTTGTTTATTATTTCTAAGAAATTTTAATTTTTACATAATTTTTCCCCCTTAATTTTAAAATATTTTTTTTATTTAACAATAAAAATTATTTATAAATCAATATTTACCAATAATGGCATTCCACCTACACCTAGTGAGTGTTAATATGTACTTTGCTTCCAAATACATTCCACTCACTTGTCACTCGTCAAAGGAGCACACACTCACACATATTGAGCTTGCACACTTGCTTTTCTCTCACATTTAATGCACTTATTGTTTGCAAAAACAAATCAACATAATGGACAATTTGCCCTTTGGCTACGCACCACATACTTGTACTATACGTGTCTGACAAGTCAAATAAGTACCTTATCCCCCTCCCGCCCATGCAAACGTTGTAAAAAGTTCGGTTTTAGTTTGGGCTTGGTTACCTACCGCAGTTTCTCATACTTATTTATATGACATATACGAGGGGTGCCATTTTTGTACGGAAATCTCACATACCTACGCTTGTCATGCTGTCGAAGGTGACAGCTGTCAATTAGATTTTAAGGAATCAGATAAAAGTTATTTAGAAAAAATCATTTAAAGTAATTTAAATAAAAATAAATAAAATTACAGTGGAACTTCTCTAACTCGAATCACCATAATACACAAAAAAGCTCCGAGTTAGAGAGACTTCGTGTTATGGAAATTTTCATTGAAACATAAATTTCTCAAAAATCTATAAAATATATATGTATACACAGTTTTATTTATTCTCTTTGCACAAAATTTTATGTACATACGTTAAAACATTTATTCGGTAGGTTTGTTTGTTGCCGTTTGCAATTGTCCAGCTCTTGACGTCTGTATCCCATACCTTTATTACATGATTTATACAATTAATAAACGTAATACCATATTGTTAATCTCCATACGATATAGAGGGACTATTTTAAAATTCTGCCTCGATAGTAAAATTTTAAATTTTTTATTATTCCCTTTTCGAAAAGTTTGATTTATGGAAGGAAATTCAAACTGTATGAGTTATGGAGATCTTCGAGTTATAGAAGTTTGAGTTATGGAATGAAATTTGTATGAAATTTGATTTCTAAGTGCTATTGCCAGTTCAAAAGTTCGAGTTATGGAGATCTTCGAGTTATAGAAGTACGAGTTATGGAGGTTCCACTGTAATTGAGTTTGAAAACAAAATTTTTGAAAGTTATATTTTTTAATTGTTTTGAAGAAATTTTTACTTTTTAATGTAAACATTTTAAAATTAAAAATTCGAAAATTTTAAAACTTTGTAAAAATGGAAAAAAAAATTTTTGGAAAAATACATTTTTTTTTTAATTTTTTCATAATAACAAAAATAATTTATATTCTCAACTCAATAAAAATATTAAAAATATATATCAAAATGGTCAAAACTTAGCGCACAACCCTCGTAAGCGTCGAAAATGCATGCTGTCATATAACAGAATGCATTCTCCACAGCTTTGTTTGTATACTATTAAATGTGCTGCTATTGCATTTGTTGTTGTTGTTGTGCGCTTCCCCTTTCATTTGCTTTTTCAGCACTTTCTATTTGCTTTGGAAATGTCAGTCACTTTGACAATTGCTCTGGTGATTTGTTTGTTGTAGTTGTTGTTGGCGCTTCTCTGGTGTGTCGTTGTTGCTGTTGCGCTTGTCACTTATTATTAAAGTGTATGCTGCAGTTGTGAGAGCACATACACGCACATACATTTAATTATGCTTTGATTGACTTTACTTCGCCACTCACACACACGAATGCATATGTATGTACATATATATATATGTATATAGCTACTTCCGATCACTTATTGATATTTACTGAGTACCCTCATCTAAATGCAATTTCGGTAAATTTTACAGCCACCCACAACACTAACTGTGATTTACACACTCCCATATGCATACATATATCTCGGTGTTTGTGTGGAAGTGGTGAGGGCTATGTATGAGGTTGTTGTTGGTACTACTAAGATTGTAACTGCCTTTTTGTTACTTTGTCCAATGCACTTTGTTTAAATTGCATTAAAATGTTTGCTAAACAAACAAAATGCAGGCTATAACATTATAGCAAGAACAACAACAAATAAATTAGTGCTGCAGCTGTCTCTTTGCCATTCTCAGCTAATTTTCTCAACTCATTTACCCAGCTGAGATTGTTTTGTCTAGTTTCTGTACTTATTTTTGGTTTTTGTTGTTGTTTTCGTTTCGTCAATACATTTAAGTGCACTTGAATGCCGTTAAAATGTGAAGGTTACCCATGTTGCAAGCAGCATGTGGCAGTAAGTTGTTGAAATTCACATCAAAATACTAATAAATATGTTTATTTTTGTTGTTGTTATTGTTGCCTGCTTGATGACTACCCATGTGGGAGCGTCAGCAACTGCTTGATTGGCTGACAAGTGTATGAGCGGGGTTGATTGTGAAACAATCTATACAACAAACATATATATATATATTCATGCATACATATTAATAAAATCATTAAAATAAATAGCTAAAAATGTTTAAAATTATAATAGAAACATTAGAAAAAAAATAAATAATATAATAATAAAAACATTTAAAAGTGTAAAAACCATACATAATTCGAAAAATAAAATAAATAAAAAAAAGTAAAAGAAATGAATATTATGATAAGTATTAAACAAACATTTAGTAAATATTATTTAAAAAAAAATTTTAATATATAAAATATTTAAAAAAAACTTAAAAAAAATGTGTATACATAATATTTTTTTCATTAATAAAATATATTAAAAATATTAAAATAAAATTAAAAAAATAGTAATAAAAAATAATTTAAAAACATATTTCCAGTAAAACGCTCGAGAGAATATATTTTGTGCTTAGCTCCACTCTTCTGTACCTCTTCACGCAATTTACTTTACCTTAGTACTTATCATTACCACAATTACTTTGGAGCATAACCATTATTGCCACAACCTTGTCATTTAAATAAACTCACATGCCACTTATGTATAACTGTATCTTTAACTACTTATATACCAGCTTTTATATAACCGCTCATTAGACTGCGTACGCCCCCTATACACCCCTCGTGGCACTTAAATGACCGTCATTTCACCATTACAACACTCATATGCTTTGAATATGATACTCAGCTCCTCCATACATACTTATATAGCCACACATACATGTGACTATTCATTAAAGTCTATATAATTACTTTGGCATTAACAACCCTTTACTGTTATTTAATTAAATGGCCTCTACTTGGTACTCAATATTGTCGGACCCCTTAGGCGCGCTTGCCTTATTGTAATATAATGATCATGCAACATTGCCACTCAAATGCATTTAAATTGATTTTCGCATTAGAAGCACAAGGTTCAGGGTTATATTAAAATACAAATATGAAAAAATATGGAAAATATAATTTTGTTCCCCTTTATTATTGAGTGGGTTCATTGAAAATTGTTGGGCGTTACGGCTGTGACTCAATGACTAGTCAACAGCTGTCAAGTCAAATGCTTGTTGACACATTATGCATTTTCATTTCTATAGCGGACAAAAAAAGTATATTCCATATTGCAACATGTTGTATACTAGATAGAGAGAGATAGGTATAGAGCTACAGTACTATCGGGTACCTCGTTTGCTTTCTTTAGAACTTTTTTTGCGAGAACTTTTTATTATATCAAGGGAAGAAACATTATTAGGTATATGGAATTATATAGGTCTAACCATTGATTTAGTAGATTTCGTGACTCCTTTGAACTTCGCTTCAATATTTTTACTCTCTGTCTTGATGGTTTGTATCAAGTTCTCTTTATAAGGAGAGCGATTCTAATCTGTTGTCAATCTTACTATAAACCAATAGTTTCAAAACACCTTCCTGACTTTTCGAAGAATAGTTTATCATGACAAGGGCCTTGATAGTCTTTAAGATCAAATATTTGCCGTATAAATATGCCTCTAGGTCGAGCTGTAATGAACTGTTATGGAACCTGTTTGTTGTTCAAAATTTAAATATTAAAGTGGTTCCTTTGTATCTTTTCATATAGCTTGTTCTCTTAGTCATTCATTTTATAATGAAAATTCACATATATTTTTAATTAATAGAACAATTTACGTTAAGCTAAGTCAATCAGCTTAATTTTCATGCAATATTTCGAATTATTTTTATCCTTTCCAATTTTTTTTACTATTTTGTTACAAATCTGATTAAAAATATAAACCATTCGAGATTTCAAAAAAGCGCAAATACAAAAAACTCTCGAGCGCACTTCAAACGATTAAACTGCTGGCGAGCAAAAATCCAAGCCAAATCAATGCAGCACTACTCGTTACTGCCAGCTTGAGTAGTTGAGTGTGTATATTTGTATATACAAAAATTGATGAAATCGACTAACTGCACATTGCACTATTTTTTCTACATATTTTTTCATTAAATTCATTTTTTATTATTTAAAATTTTTTTCGCAATCGCAACGAAATTAATCCAGTTCAGAAGTCAAGTGCTGGCAAAATGAGTGCCACTCGAAAAGCCAACCAATCAATTTCGAATTGGTAATAAATAAATAAATTGCGAAAACAAGAAGTACAGGACACTGAAAATAAAGAATCAAACAACAAATACACCACAGTACAACAAGTGTACAAGTGTATTTTTATTGCAAATTTTAAATAAATAATTTATTGCATTTTATGTGTATTTGCATTTATGTACGCACTCATATATAATTTACTCACTCAGATAAAAAAGTTGAGTGTTTAATTTAAATTAAAGTGAAGTTGAAAAAAAAGCCAATAGTTGTTGTTGCTTGGCGCTTTACAGCTGTTTGTCGGATACGGCAACTGCCAATAATATTAATGGCGGCGAGTAGGGCAGAGCGGCGACGGGGTTTCATGACTACTCTTTAGTTTTGCTTGACACCCACTTAGAGGGACGCCGAGAATTTGGTGTAAAATGTTTGGAAAATGCTGGAAAATCCGTAAAATCCTTTAACGTTTGAACGAAACACACGAGCTGTGAAGCCTCAGTGAAGGCTGACGTTGATTTTGCCGCGCTGTTTGATGTTGAATTTCGGGCTGGAATGTAGGGGAATTGGTCGAAGTAGTTAACAGCGTGGCTCAGAGTGGAGAATATAAAATAGAAATACTTTACGAAATAGTTTATAGAGAAAGACAAAAATATATGCGCCAAAAATTTAATAGGAGCTCGTTCATGGTTAACATGAAATACAACTCTTCTTAGCAGGGTCTTTTGATATTCCAGTATTAAATTTTGAGTAAAAAATTAAATAAATTAAGTTGATTACTCATAAAATCTCGAAGATTCGTAAGAATTTTATAAGAGTGTGTTGTCTTCCGTACACATCCCACCCTAAAGCAAAGCCTACAGAAATGAAACCGACTTTGTATAATCAATATACCAATAGTATAATTGTAACAGCTTTCAAAATAAGAAGAAGTCATTTGACTCAGCAGAAATCGTGCATGGTATGCACCGTTATCTTCAAATTAAGAGGACAATGTCAGAAGTCCATTTTTTGCAAAGCTTGTCAGATATATAGTTTTCCAGAATATCTCTATCCAAATATTAATTTGAAACCGGTTTATATCATATATTATCCGAGAGTTTTTCGAATTTTAAATGCTTCTGTAGTGCTTCAAAATAAAAACAGAAGTGTTCGGTAAACATGTTGTGTTGTGAACTGTATGTCTTATGGACTCCAAGATAAATGTGGTTTTCGAACCCTTAGCCCCCAACTTGGTCCACATACCATACATAATTACCAATAATTTGCCATCATTTTCCACTCGCTTGTGTGAAATCACTTTCTCCGTAATTTAGTGTAAACTTGTTTAATCTACTTCAATTCATAAAAAAGTTGACCTCTTTGTCAATACAATTATTCAAATTTGCTTTGTTTACACCCATTACATATGTTATTGAAGTAATCACTTTCATTCGTGTTAAAAAATTATCAGCTGGGACCTTTGCTCGCAGTATTATTTTTGCCAGTATTTAAAGTTTTTTCATTGCCATTATGTCCAAGCCAATTAACCTGGAAAAACTACAGAAAAACTGTGACATAACGGTAACCCATTTGTAGTTGGCAGCTGCCATATCAAAACCCTCGAGAGTTCTCCTTTATTTAAGTGGTCACTAATAGAAGGTGGTTGACAAAAAATTGATGAGAAATTTACGGACATATATATTTTACCGTTAGAGTCGCATTTGTTAATGCGGAAAGTTTTATTCGTGTCCAACCGCGCTATTACAGTTTCACTTGTGGCACTTATCCTAATAACAGTTAAATTGTTGAATAATTTTAAACGCAGCAAAAGGAATTTACAATGAGCGTATGGCCTTCAAAGTGAAATAACATTATAGCATTCTACTTAATGTCACGAGGCAATTAGTGTCACTGGGTTAAATATTGCATGTAAATGACATTTTTAAATATTTTTTACCTTTAACTTTTTTCTAGTTTAAAATCATTTACCGAAAATTTAAATAAAACATATTTTTTATCAACCATTTTTTGAAATTACATATGTATTTTTTGAAAAACAAAATCAAAAAGTAATATTTTCTTTATACTCAAAGCTCAATTTCTTTAACAGAAAAACAATTATATTTGGATTTATTTCTCACACAAACTTCGTTTTAATTCTGCTCAAATAAATACATATTTGTATATGCTTGTCAATCACATTTTCAATCAAAAAATAATCCACAATTCATTCATCTACCAACAGTATAAATATACTTATATATTTATATATGTATATGCATATAAACGCAATTTTTATTAAATTTTCCACACAAGTAGACGCTTTGATTTTGCATTTTGTGCTCCATTTATTTTCACTTTATTTCTTTCATTTGCATATAACACTTTGCTTTTCGCTTTTTTTCGTTCACATTTTCTATTTACTTGTGTATTTCATTCGATTTGCTTTTGCTTACGGACACACACAAAAATACAAATAATAAACTTCATCCGCTACAAACTATCATTTATAACTGTATATACATACCCACACAACTATCTGAACGCCATAAAATTTCGACATTCTACTACTTTCATGCCAAGCAACATTTATCATTGCAACATGTGTCTCTGCAGCATTACCTTTCCGCATATGCCAAGGAGATTTCCACACAGCGCAGACACATAAGCAAACATATATATATATATATATATATTATATAGTATTAATCACAAGCTTAGTAGAGTGTAGACAAACTTCAGACACCTTTACATACACACCCATCCACCATCTCTCTCCTGCATTAAAGCATTAGACATGTAAGGTATCCATATTATCTGGGCATTGTCTAAAGGATTTACATATTGAGCTACTTTTAATTTACGACCAAAGCACGCCTGAATAAACACGAGATAACTCCTGCTTATGCTGTCGCACTGGTACAGCGCCAAGAAGTAGGCAACATAAAATGCACCCCTTTTTATGTGCACGAAATTAGAAGGCAGCAAGCTGCTAATATGCCGAAAATGTCGCTTCGGTGTTTGAAATAGTTGAATAAAAAATGGTGTTAGTTTCGTCTAGGAATTACACTGTAGCGCTGTGATAGCGTAGAGCTGGATTTTATGTCCTTTTTTGCATGAGTCATTGCTGGCTTAGAAGAAACAGCACGCTACAGGACATTAAAATGATACAGTCCGGAAGGGTGGTTGAAAGTCATAAGGAGGAATCACATGAATTTATATGTTTTTTAGTGATACTGTTATAACAATATTAATGCTCAGCAGCACACATTACTTCTATATCCTTACTTGGATTTTGTTTATTGATATAACTGAGTTCGAAAACTGTTTTCTAAGATATTCATTACCGCTCTTTATAGCCACCTAGGGAGAACTATGGAGAATATTTATTTCATATACTGATTGAGAATTTCAAAAGATTATTTTATGCACAGCTCATTAGATATATATCGGTCCATATCATTAATGAAACATACTTACATTCTGTCATATTTATGACACATATCCCACTCACTGCTTTTTGACCCCATAGTAATATTATCATTAATAAATGAGTTGAAGAGTATTGTATTGGTTACCAGTCGAATCGCTATTCATACATATAACTATTTCACTCTCAAGAGAGAGAGATTTCTTGTCTCACTCTTTCACTATTCCTATCTCTCTCGCCCTCTCTTCCTCAATGTGATCTCCCGTGCGTTTTGTCATCTTGCTCTCACTCTCCCTGTTTTCATCTCTCATTTTCTCAATCTCTCTTTTCTTTCTCTCTCGATCTTCCTATCTCATTTAGATCTCCTTATAATTTTCGCTCCCTGACGGCAGTTCGTTGTTTGAAAAGAAATAAGGTTAAGGACGAAATTCAAAGACAATCCCACGTTGGCTTAATGACACTAAAATTATATTATGTAGATCTAAAATTCTCACGGATCCTTCATCTTAGCTATTCCAAAGGAAATGTGTTCTCATAAAAACTGAAATGTTTTGGAAAGAAGTTGTAAAGAGGACGAAAAATTAAGTCGAAAGAAAAAAGTGTTCTCTTTCTCCCTCAGAATGGTGAGCACTTATATTGAATATTAATGAGCTAAGACCTTTGGTTTAGATCTGGAAGCACCGCTAAATAAGGAATCCCAAAAAAATTCAGGCTCTCGGAAAGACACAAAGAGCGTCAAAATCCACTCTGTCTATATACTTCGGTTGCAGAGGTTCGATTGGGAGAATAGCACCAATATAAAGAATTACGTTTTGCTTGGTCTTAGAAGTGTCTTATAGCCTTTCACACCAACAATATCTCTTATTTAATCTGGCGCTAACTTTAATACAATTTACTTTCTTTATTCTTCGCCACCCAGATACCTGAATAATAAACTTCCATTATTCCTCACAGTAACACCACAACAAAACCTCATTCATTCACCTTAAATAAATTCGCACAAAAGTTTGCACCTTTGTCTTCGTTATTTATACTCCATTATTTTGTAAACTCCTATACATATATATTTATATACAATCTACTTTATTTGATTATTATTGCACCAACAACTCGCATTGTACAAGTTTATGCTATTCTTCTGTCTATCTAAATAGTTTCGCACTTAAGTTCATATCTGCCGCAACTTTTCAGGCGCAACGCTGAAGAAGAAATTTGCGAAAACAAAAGTGTTGCTGCAGCATAAGTTGCATAATGCGCTAGTGAAAGGTTCTTTCAAGCCGTCCAAGAAAGTACAAAAAGCTTGCCTAACCAAATCTGATGGCGGCGACGTGCGCCAAACAAGCGAAATGCTGCTGCTGTTGCATAATGTCAGGCGCTTGGCCATTGTGCGGCTTTTACTTTTGTATTTCGAATTTTTTTAATATTTTTTTTGGTCTCACTTTTAGCGCATTTCTGTATTTGCATTAACACAGTTCGCTGCGCGGTTGCTTCTGCTGCCATGCTTATCTGCTTAAGTTTAAGATAATATAGATAATTGTAACAAGAGTGAGGTTAAGGAAAAGAGGAGAGAGAGGTGATGGTCTTGGATAAATGGAGAGCTCCGCTGAAGTGAAAAGAGGAAAAAGAGTTCGCTGTAGGAAATATGGCGGGCCTTAAGGGTCACCCCTCAACCACCAGTAAGCCATCCGCAAAACTACCATAGCTACCCCAGCTACCGTTAATACTGCCATTTAGCCTGTCACGTTTCAACAATTTTATATTGTTTTAACTTTCAAATAATATTTTCTCTTCTAAAACCACAAAAAAAAAGAAAATACAAGAAAAACGTAACAACAACATTATGAAAATGAGAATTGAAAGCAACACTGTTAGTCTGCATTAGTTGTCTTCAGCGCCTGAGCTTCGTCCGACAATGCGCCGTCGTCATATAAGGCACCTCGCGCTCTCGCCTTTCTTCGCCGCCGCGTCGTTGGCAGTCGCGCGTCATTGTAAATTTCTAAAGTGCGGTCTGTTTACACATAATCTAAAATGTCAAGTGCCTTTCAAGCTACACAATCCAAAAACGTTACACCGCTGCTCTCTATCCCAAGCACTGACTGTACATATTATCTTGGTTCGTGGCCGCCGCCCCCCTGTTCGCGAGGTGCTTAAGTGCGGGCATGGTGTTTACATTTTTATCTGCAGTCATATCTATGAGTACATGCGCTCTGCCTGACGCCGTTGAGTGCTGCGCGCATTACTTGTGTAAACATTCAAAGGTTTTAGACACAATTTCCTTGTCATTCAACTCATCTTTGGGTCTCTTCTTCACTCGCTGCTTGGCGGTTGCTGAGGGGATTTGATTTTTCACTAAGAAGAACTGGCAGGTCACCTAGAGGAATTGTGAAGAGACGTGTTGTCATCCATCTAACTCACTGTCCGTTCGATGGAATACTAGAACTATGCGACAAAAAATTCGTTTGATGAAATCAAATTAGATCTTTACCTATCGTGGCTCTCAGCACAAGTCCCAAAGTACGATATCGTGTTAAGTCTCTCAAGCATGCAAAGAAATCTAAGATGATTCAAATCTAAAAGCTGGTGAAAAATTAGTCGGTGGAGTCCACATAAGAACGGCTTAAACTTAGTCAAAGCGCAGTATAGAATATAGTCGCCGAAATAGTTTTGTTATAAACCCCGTCATTAACTCTTTGAATTCAATACCACTATAAAACTATAAGATATAGTCTTTCGAAGGTGATGGGTTCATCCCTCCTACGGACGAGCTCTGCAGTTAGGAAAGAAGAAATGCAAAGTTAATGTTTTGATAGACATCTCTGATATGTTGGTTTATCTGTTCTCATAAACTCAGACTCCGGATGCGCTCTTTGGAAAATATTCCCCAAGTATGTATTTCTGTTAACATTTCCGTTGACTGGCAATTAAAGGGAATACTTCGTTTGGTCAAACCAATTGTTTTATATGACTATTTCTTTTCATTGTTATCACAGATCCATTATTGGAAAGCTCTAATGCAGAGCTCCGGAGCTTTGTGGAGACCAAGATGCGTAGGGTTTCTGTATTTATTTTCATTGGAGTTGGTGTAGAATTGTAATAACCTCTAAGTACTAGTTGACTTTATTTGATCGATCTAAAGTTATATATTTTCTCAGCTGCGGTTAGTATGCGTTAGTCTCATATAAGTCCGAACTGCATTCCATATACTCGCGGAAGTGACCTGCTAAAACCATGAGTAAACCACTGCGAAGTAAATTCTCTTTCATAAAAGCCAGCATTGCTAGCTTTTTATTACCGTACACATAAATTCCCCGTCGCCTCCAGCTTAAACCTCCTTCCGCATTCAACCAGTTCATCTAATACTTTATGTATTACCTTATTTTTACACGTACAAAATCAACAGTCTGACATAACCTCACTTAACTACAAAGGTTGCTTACAGTAACTCGGTTCTATTATCACCCATCCCACATACTAACTTAGCCACTTTCAACTCTTTCGTCTGTTTGTTTGAGTAGCCGTTTAAGCGTGTTTTAGCGCCGGTTCCAACACTTGAGCACTGCAATAGCTTTACATGTCTTCCATCGAGTTCTGCTCAGCAAAATGCCAACAGGAAACAGAAGTCACACGTTCAAACTCTTTACCTTAGCTTGACTTTACTTAACTTGCCACAACCGTGTATCAACAACGTCGAAACAGCCCAAGCTCAAGAAGATGAAAGGAAAATAAAAGAAAGGTAAAGAAAAAGAAGAGCAAGCAAGCAAACAAGTAAACTATGCACCTTTAACATTTGAACAGCCTGAGTAAAACTGCCGCGGCGCTTAAGTCCACACATCTTCTTAGTTTAGTTCGTTTGTAGCTTAGTTCGTCGTCGTTGTTGTCACGACGTTTAGGCACCTTTTAGTCGCTAGTTTATGGCAACTTCCGCAAGTTAAGACCCTCGGGAGGGGGAGCAAAGAAAATACAGAAAAAGTGTAACTTGCAACTTTCTCGTAGGAGAACACTTTGTTTACCCGCCAGAAATGAGAAGTTTCCGGCTTTTGTCGCTTCCTTGCAATAAAAGCGCCGAGCACCATACACAGACCCGTATGTGTTGGAGAGATCAACAACTTTTAATACACTAAACACCGTTTATAATATGTAAGTACAAGTGTTAGGCCTCGGTTATTGGTGTACTTTTCCTTACTTTTTTCTACTTAGCAAGTTTTCAACGTGTTTTCCTTGCCATAATAGCTGTGTAAAGTCAACAGTGTGGTATGTGTGTACATTTAATCGCCTGCGTCAAGCAAACATTATTAGCTGTGGCTCCTAAATATGAGCACTTTGTTGCATGATTTGGTTGGTGTGGATGAATTAACCTCACTTTACTTTAGAAAACGGTTTGCACTTATTCGCTGCTTCGACAAGAAATTGCTTTAATAATAATAAAGAGAGAGAAGTAGGCTTCTTTAGCTTTGAAAAGGATATGTGAGGCAGGAGATGAATATATGAGGAATATATATGAAAAATGATAAACTATGAGGAATTCTTGAGATCTCCTAAAAGTTGTGAATAATCTTTATTTACCTTAATATCAGAAATGCAGTTTTACATACCTAAGAGCTTCTGAAATCTGGACTTAAAGCTCTTAGTTTAGTTTTCAACCTCATTTTTCTTTTCCAACATTTCTACATTTTAAAGTTCTCATACTAAGGCTCTACTTGTAAGTATAACCTAGATATTCAACTAAGCTTCTGAATACACTTGTTGTGTACTGAAAAGATATATTATAAAGATTTTCCAAAACTAAATAAGTTAAATTGAGAAAATTAATAGATTTTCAGAGAAGTCTACATAAAAATGACAATACTCACTGCGTTCGGATATTATCTGGGAAGTACCTACATCCCAATTTGTATTAAACTAGATGTTAATTTGGTATAGATGCCCCGAACATTTATGTTAACGAACGAACGATTTTAGGTTAATCAATATAAGATCTGACTATAGCTCTAAAGACCTTAAGTTAAGATCCTTAAATATTTTTGTAGTTCAAAGATCTTCAATGATAACATGCAAAATCATTCTTAAACACTTGTGAGGTTCTTTTTGGAACCCTAAATACGAAATTCACTCAATGATGAAATTTCTATGTATTAAGTAGAAAACTTCGTCGATTTTTCTGATTTTGTCTGATGTAATTAACAAGCGGAATTTATTTTTTTGTAACGAGATATCTTTAATAAGTTTGTCTGAGTTGGTGGATCTTCTTTAGAGTGTATATTAATCTTTTTTGGAGACAAGGTCAGACCTCCTTAATAATGTCAGTATTATTCCTAACATTCTCATCACTTATGTTATTGCACAATGCTCTCTCACGTACTCTACTCTCTCTTTCTGGAACCAGGAATTACTTTAGTTAGATTTAGATTAGATGTCTGAAAGAACATGGCAAGTGCTCAAAGATCCGAGCTATGGTTTATCAAGTTCGAAGTAAGCATTTCAGAGACTCTTAATGGAGTCAATTGTTATTGTAAGAACTTTGCTAAAACTATTTCCGCTAGAAATTCGTAGAAAATTCTTACGATTTCTCGAGTATTTTTAAAGAAAAAGAAAATAAGTAATTAAATAGAAAATGTCACATTTCACTATCAACGAAAGATATTTTTTACCACAACTCGGTTGAGCATAAAATTGCATGTGTCAACTTTGTGAGTGAGAAATTCCACATCCAATTCGAATGAGTTTAATTGAATAATTACAGTTATGTTCAACCAGCAATTAATCACTGTCGTTTGATATATTTCTTTATTTATACATACATATATATGTATATGTGTATGCATGTGTATATAAAAGTGAGCAAAAGAAAGCATAAAAATGTAGAAATACATTCATATATCTAAAGATTGACAACAGCTTCCTCCAGGAAGTCCACTTATGCATACAAACATTTTGAGTGATTTTCCTCTTCTGGTAAATAAATATTGTAATTAATCAATGTCTAATGTCTATGTAGTTGTGGTATGGTGAATAATAGAAACCATGAAAAACGGAGAAAATTGCATGGAAAATATTTTAATTGAAATTGTTCCGAGGAATTTTGTTTGGTCAAGCCATTAGTTAAGTGAGAATAAATATTTCCAATAGAGTGGAATACATATTTTTGGGAGGAGAAAATGAACAATTTTCATGTAAAAATAAATAAATTCTAATATGTAATAGTGGTTTTAGCTACCTCATAAAAAAAGAAAAAAATTGCATCTTGTGTTTTTACAAAATAGTTACCAACTAGTTAGTTGAAATTTAATTACATTTTTATTATGCTACTAAAAAATTAAAATCAGCAATATTATTTAAATTTTTTTAACTAGTTCGCAACTAGTTACTTTTGGACCGGTTAAAAACTAGTTTTATATTTGATATGTTACCAAAAAATTGCAAGTTTGTTTTCGTTTGCACAAAAAGTACCCATAACTCTCGCAATCATTTAATACAGGTGTATATACCGCTAAGTACCTACTTTGTTAGCATTCTGACTCATTCAGCACCTACAGCGTGCAGTTCAACACACTAATTCCACAACTTTGCTACATCATGATGAATGTTCATAATGGATGAGTGCATGTGTCAAGTGGCTGTCAACTTAACAGCGCAAACAACCACATATTCAAGAAAACATACAAAGATATTGCGTTACAATAGCGCATATGTAGTATAGCTAACACGCAATTGGCAGCGCGCTACTTACATTCTATATCATTATTAGACACCTAAACTATTCTATTATTCAAAAAAACTGAAGAGCCAATCATGCCCAACTGCCAGAGTCTGTCTCAGGAAATCGTTACTGCGTGCTGTGTGCTGCGTGATTAGCTGTCATAATCATCGTGGATCATTTTGTGTGAGCATGAAATCAAATTTGTCACTTGTCTGTCAGTTTATGCCACACGTTGACTGAGTATTTGGGAAAATAAATAACCAAATATTAAGAATAACTTAATTTCGGCAAATGGAAAGACACGTGGAGCAGCTATTGAAGCAGCTACAGAAAGAAAAATTGATTTAGAGATAGCAGAAATTCGATGAAGAATGAGAGAGATGATTAACAAATGATTTATCACGAGAAATACTCAAGTGAAGCTTAATCAAGCCAACCGCAAACGTTCTGCAATGACTGTGTTTTGTCCAATTCAGTGTTACTTTGTTGACTCAATCGTACTCAAGTAACGGCGTGTGTGTGCTAAGAATTGTACAACTAAATTATTGTATTTTTATACTTGAAGTCTGGATATGATTTTCTATTGTATTGCCAGCGGAAGTGTGACGTGTATTGTGTGGCAGTTGACAATGCTGTGATAACACTAAAGTCCAGCGAATGCTTTATTGGCGAGTGAACAAATATGAGTGTGATATTAGGGTGGTAGGAAAAAAATGTTGTTTTATAAATGATACTAATGTGGTTGAAAATACTAAATAAAAAATTGGTTAAATATGATTGTTGTATTAGGGTGGACCTTAAAGATTTTTAAGATGATTTTTATGCTAAAATCCAGCTTAAATCGAACTTATGTCATCAAAATTATAAAATAGAGCATGTTAATATTAATTAGAGATGACCAAAGGAGCAAAAAATATAAATTTCTTGCGTATTCATAAAGTAATCTGAACTTTAATCCCTGTAAAAAATATTTTGGTTTCTCCAATTGGTTAAAAATTGTATCTATAACAACTATAAAAAAATTGTCATCAGGATTTAAGTACCACTTCAATAAGGTCATACGGTTATAAAAAATTTCTTTACACATTTAAGCACCACCCTAATGCAGACAAATATATATTGGGGTGAGTAAATCGAAGCTCTAGCACTTAAACTATATTAATCTATAGCAATCGGACATAGTTATATTGAGTCTATATATTATAGACAAATCGTCTAGAAATGACAATTGCATTGAGCTTTGTGATAAGAATTACAAGAATTAATATATGTGTGTGTGTGAGAAAAGTGAAAGGAATGTCAATGAAAATGAAAGCATAAAAATTGAGGGAAAATGTTTCTGAAGTAATACTATATCTTGTTGACCTTACAATCGCTCGTTTACACGCGTCACTCTCGCAATAAAAACAACCACTTGAAGTGGCAAGCGGAAAGCTAAACAAATATACTCCATACAGCGAAGTTAGCTTACGACAGTTCAGTCAATATTAGTTGAATCATGTCAATGTAAAAGATTAAAAGTAAATATGATGTAATAAATGGAATAGATTTATTTTTACACATAAATTCTCCTCTTGGAGGATGGGATCATGTGTAGAAGTTCACGCAAGTGAGGAAAGTTTTTGATTGTCACTCACTTGGGAGTGGCCAGAAACGATTCTTCTCCACATGGTTCAAGCAGCTCACGACTTCCGGTTTTAGACCAAGTATCCTCTGGGTAGCCAACAGACATCCGTTTGAAGGCGAGCTAAAGTGAGAAGGCGAAGCCCGCTTATGCGGTTGTGCGTAGGGTTTGGGACCCACCACATAAAAACACCCCCCAATGAAAAATCTACGAAAGCCTCGGATGAGACACCCCCCTTTTGATGACGACCCCTGCAAACGTTTTAAGGATAATGATATAAGGGCATGCACCTGGAATGTCCGGACCCTTAATTGGGAAGGTGCCTCTGCCCAGCTGGTTGATGTCCTCATACGACTTAAGGCTGACATCACCGCCATCCAAGAAGTGCGATGGACGGGACAAGGACGGAAGAAGGTGGTTCCTTGTGACATCTACTACAGCGGCCATATAAAGGAGCGCAAATTTGGTGTTGGATTTGTGGTGGGAGAGAGACTCCGTCGCAGAGTCCTGGCATTCACCCCAGTGGATGAACGTCTAGCCACAATCCGCATCAAAGCGAGGTTCTTCAACATATCGCTGATTTGCACCCACGCCCCAACGGAAGAGAAGAACGATGTGACCAAAGATGCTTTCTATGAGCGCCTAGAACGCACCTATGAACGCTGCCCCCGCCACGATGTAAAAGTCGTGCTTGGTGATTTTAACGCCAGGGTGGGTAAAGAAGGTGTCTTTGGCAACACAGTCGGAAAATTCAGCCTCCATGACGAAACATCGCCAAACGGCCTGAGGCTGATCGACTTCGCTGGGGCCCGAAATATGGTCGTCTGTAGTACCAGATTCCAGCATAAGAAAATACATCAAGCTACTTGGCTGTCTCCTGATCGAAACACGCGGAACCAAATCGATCACGTTGTGATAGACGGAAGACATGTCTCCTGTGTTTTAGACGTGCGTACGCTCCGAGGACCAAATATAGACTCGGACCATTATCTGGTCGCAGCGAAGATACGCACCCGCCTCTGTGCAGCAAAGAATGCCCGTCAACAAACACAAGGAAGGTTCGAAGTCGAAAAGCTGCAATCGCAACAGACAGCCACGAAATACTCTACTCGACTTGCACTCCTGCTCTCTGAGAGCACTCATCAGCATCTCGGTATAAGGGAACTGTGGAACGGCATCTCAAACTCACTGCGTACCGCTGCAGCCGAAACAATTGGTTTTCGGCAACGACAAAAAACAAGCTGGTACGATGAGGAGTGCCGTCTCGCAGCGGAGAGAAAACAGACTGCCTACCTCGCAACATTGCAAACGACCACAACACGTGCGGGATGGGATAGATACCGAGAGCTGAAGAGGGAAGCGAGACGCATTTGCAGACAAAAAAAGAAAGAGGCCGAAATGCGTGAGTACGAAGAGCTTGAGAAGCTGGCAGACAGAGGGAATGCTCGAAAATTTTATGAAACGAACGAAGGTTTCAAGACCGGAGCATCCTCATGTAGAGACCAAGGTGGTAATCTGGTAACCGATGTCCAGGGCATACTGGGATTATGGAGGGACCACTTCTCCGAACTGCTGAATGGCAGTGAGAGTACAACACCAGGAGATGGCGAACCCGATCCCCCAATCGATGACGATGGAACAGATGTTCCATTACCCGACCATGAAGAAATTCGAATAGCAATTACCCGCTTGAAGAACAACAAAGCAGCGGGGGCCGATAGATTACCGGCAGAACTATTCAAATACGGCGGCGAAGAACTGATAAGGTGCATGCATCAGCTTCTTTGCAGAATATGGTCGGAAGAAAGCATTCCTGACGATTGGAATCTCAGTGTGCTCTGCCCAATCCATAAAAAGGGAGATCCCACAATCTGCGCCAATTACCGTGGGATCAGCCTCCTAAATATCGCATACAAGGTTCTATCGAGCGTATTGTGTGAAAGACTAAAGCCCACCGTCAACAAACTGATTGGACCTTATCAGTGTGGCTTTAGACAACTGACCAGATATTCACCATGCGCCAAATCTTGGAAAAGACCCGAGAAAAGAGGATCGACACACACCACCTTTTTGTCGATTTTAAAGCTGCTTTCGACAGCACGAAAAGGAGTTGCCTTTACGCCGCGATGTCTGAATTTGGTATCCCCGCAAAACTAATACGGCTGTGTAAATTGACGTTGAGCAACACCAAAAGCTCCGTCATGATTGGGAAGGACCTCTCCGAGCCGTTCGATACCAAACGAGGTTTCAGACAAGGTGACTCACTATCGTGCGACTTCTTTAACCTGATGCTGGAAAAAATTATAAGAGCTGCAGAGCTAAACCGTGAAGGTACAATCTTCTACAAGAGTGTACAGCTCCTGGCGTACGCCGATGATATTGATAGCATCGGTAGCAACAACCGCGCCGTTTGTTCTGCTTTTTCCCGCATGGATAAGGAGGCGAAGCGAATGGGTCTGGAGGTGAATGAGGACAAGACGAAATATCTCCTGTCATCAAACAAACAGTCGGCGCATTCGCGTCTTGGCTCCCACGTCACTGTTGACACACATAACTTCGAGGTCGTATATAATTTCGTATACCTGGGAACCAGCATCAACAACACGAACAATGTCAGCCTCGAAATCCAACGCAGAATAACTCTTGCCAACAGGTGCTACTTTGGACTGAGTAGGCAATTGAACAGTAAAGTCCTCTCTCGACGAACCAAAATCAAGCTCTACAAGTCGCTTATCATTCCCGTCCTGATTTACGGTGCAGAAG
Source organism: Zeugodacus cucurbitae (assembly GCF_028554725.1). Classification (NCBI taxonomy): domain Eukaryota; kingdom Metazoa; phylum Arthropoda; class Insecta; order Diptera; family Tephritidae; genus Zeugodacus; species Zeugodacus cucurbitae. The sequence goes on from NC_071671.1 coordinate 22,744,318, forward strand.
CTTGGACGATGTCAACATCAGATGAGACGACAGTAGGAGTTTTCGAGAGGAAAATTTTGCGCAAGATTTATGGTCCTCAGAACATTGGCAACGGCGAATACCGCAGACGATGGAACGATGAGCTGTACGAGTTATACGACGACATTGACATAGTTCAGCGAATAAAAGGACAGCGGCTACGCTGGCTAGGTCATGTTGTCCGAATGGACGAAAACACTCCAGCCCTGAAAGTGTTCGATGCAGTACCCGCCGGAGGAAGCCGAGGAAGGGGAAGGCCTCCACTCCGTTGGAGGGACCAGGTGGAGAGCGACCTGGTTACACTTGGGATCTCCAACTGGCGCCGAACTGCGAAGGAGAGAGACAGGTCGCGCACTATCGTCGATTCGGCTATAACCGGCTAAACGGTTGCAACGCCAATCACATACATAAATTCTTACACTGTGCAACAAATTGTAAATAATTTTTAATAATTGTCCTTGACTCAAATAGTTTCACTTTCTACTACAACTAAATTTGGAATAAATAATTTAAAATTTACCTCAACAACATTTTTTAGACTTAATAGTACAAGTAGGTACATATTCCTAAATTCACTAGTTCGAACCCAGAATATTTTGCTTCGACAATCTGATATCATATTGTTAGAAAAATTATTATTTCGAGTCGGGTCTCTAAAGTTCCTTGGGATAGGTGGACTTCTCTTCAGAGTCCTCTAAATAAAGTCACAGGATCTTGCAGCCAAAAGACTACGCAAGGACTCAGTAATGAATACAAATAAACCTTAAAGTAGTTCTGATAGATTATTAAATACTTCGGTATACTAGTAACGATCGCTAGCCAATTATATGGGATGTGGAGATTCCTCTTTAAAAATCTTGTCTTTTTAATAATCCAAACTGTCTTCTATTATGTCTGCCAATCTGAAGAGATATATTGATCATAAATAAATTATTATTGAAAGCAATATATTCTGGATACGATGCTCGGTAATAGATATTTAATTCGAAAATCAGCCAACTTTCTATAATGAATCCTATCCTCATCGAGAAAGTTTTTTTATAACCGACAATAAATATATGCTAGCTACATTATATATACAAAGTTTAGAGTACTAATCACAAACTAGTTAATTATAGTTTTGTCTTTCTCTAGATAACTATATCCGCTGTATCAGACAATAAACTGCAAAGTCATAATGAATGCATTGAATTTTTGCACAGTCATTAAATACAAACATACATGTATGATTGATACTTTAGAGCTACAAGTTCCGATAAAAACCGCATAAGGCAATGCCAACATTGCGGCTACAAAGCTGAGAGCAAAGTGCAAATACAAGCGAGGCTGTATTAAGTGAAAGCCGCGCATAGTGAAGAGAAGCTGATGAAATTTAGTTTTAAAATAAATAAAAAAATATAAAAAATAATTGTAAAAAAGTAAAAATTGAAATTTCAGTTTTTAACACTTGTTTTAGGCAATCAAGTTCTAAAAATATTTTTTTCGAAAAAAATATATATCAAGAAACAAAAATATTAAAAAAAAATATCATATTTGCTTTGTGAAATTAGTCCCATTCGCACTCAAAATATTTTCAAATAATTTTTAATATTTTTTTCACAATAAACTGATCGCCGTTTTACTCCCGTTGCCACTGTGTGCCCAGCCTAATTCAGTATTTACAATGGAATGTAATTTTGCTTAATTAAAATAATAAAAACAAAACGCCTCGTATTGTACTTTATCGCGTAATTCGTGTAATATGCCCGAAGCGCTTACAATTCGTTATCAATTCTAATAAAAACAATCGTCGCGGCGAACGCGAACACAGTGCAAAAAGCTAGTTTTGCGGCATCGCATTTGACAAAACAACTCGTGTGAATTCGCTATTTTGCGCTAGCTAGCTCATCAACCTGTTCGCGTTCGCTACAACAGCTGTTCTCCGTTAGTTTGTCCGCGAACGTAGGTTGGAGAGTGCGCGTCAATTTTTCGCGCGTAGTGAAAGAAAATATATTGAAAGCAAAGCTTACTTTAGAATAAAAGTGCAAATAATAAATACAAAATATAAAGGAAGTGATTGCAAAACAAAAACAAAACAAAAACAATGGCGTTCTTATCGCTCTGGATACCAGTGTATCTCTTCATTGCCGCTGCGTCGCTACTCTTTGTGTGGTGGCGCAAGGGGCTCAACTATTGGGCGGAGCGTGGTGTGGTGTATGACAAACCCTCGCTGCTCTATGGCAATATGCGCGGTGTGGGGCGTACACAAACGCTACGTGACCCCTTTCAGAAGTTCTATCAGAAATATAAAGATGTAGCGCCATTCGGCGGTTTCTATTTGTCGCTACGTATTGCCGTCGTGCTCTTCGATTTGGATTTGATCAGGAATGTGTTGGTGAAAGATTTTGCGAATTTCACCAATCGCGGTGGCTACTATAATGTGAAAGATGATCCGATTTCGGGACATGTCTTCAATTTGGACGGCACCAGTTGGCGGCACATGCGCGCTAAACTCACGCCCACCTTTACATCGGCCAAAATGAAATATATGTTTCCGACAGTCGTCGCAGTAGCCAAAGAGTTCGTTAAGGTAATGCAGCAGGAGACGACAGCGCTCGCAACGACAGACGCATCAAAGCAAGGCATTGAAATAAGAGATCTGTTGGCGCGCTTCACCACCGATGTGATCGGCAGTTGCGCCTTCGGGCTCGAGTGCAATAGCCTGCACGAACCGAATACGGAGTTTCGTGTGATGGGCAAGAAAATCTTCTCCCAACGGCGGCATGGACGTTTCGTCTTCGCTTTCGCACAGGCTTATCCAAATTTGGCGCGCAAGTTGGGTATCAAAATGACACCCAACGATGTGAGTGAATTCTTCCGCAAAGTAGTACACGACACGATCACATATCGCGAGCAGACTGGCATACAGCGTAACGATTTTCTCAATCTACTGCTGGAGCTGAAGAAACAAGAGAATGGCTTGAGTTTGGATCAAATCGCTGCGCAGTCGTTTGTGTTCTTTATCGCCGGTTTCGAGACGAGTTCGAGCACAATGAGTTTTGCACTCTACGAGCTGGCGTTGCATGCGGAAATACAAGAGAAAGCGCGCGCTGAGATTGAGTCCGTGTTGGCGCGTTACGACGGCGAGATAACATATGAGGGTGTGCGTGAGATGCAGTATTTGTACCAGATATTTTGCGGTATGCTTGCGGTTCTCTGCGTAATTATTGTTTTTTAATTATGTTTTGTTTTTTTTTTTTTTCTCCAGAAACTCTCCGCAAATACTCGATTGCCACGATTACTATGCGCAAAACAATGAACGATTATCATGTGCCGAATACAAAGCATGTAATCGAGAAGGGTGTCATCGTCGTTATACCCATCGATGCTATACATCGCGATCCCGCAATCTATCCCGATCCGGAACGTTTTGATCCCACACGCTTCGAACCCGAAGCAATAGCCAAGCGTCATCCCATGACTTGGCTGCCATTCGGCGAGGGTCCACGCAATTGTATTGGCCTGCGTTTCGGTAAAATGCAGGCAATGGTCGGCCTGGCCTTACTACTGAAGAATTTCAAATTTACACTGGCTCCCCAAACGCAAGTGCCGCTCGAGATGAAAATGGATAGCTTTGTATTGAACAGCAAAGATGGCATTCATTTGCTTGTGGAGCCGATTGCTAGCTCGTAATTCAATAGTATTTTATTTGTTGTATTTAATTTTTAGTATTAATAAATGTTTAATAATTAATATTCACAAAGCCTTTCTTTTTTTCTTTCTGCTTTCGCTTACGTTATTGGTTTTGTTTTGTTTCATATTTAAGTGGCCTTGAGCGAGTTGTTCGCATACACTTAAGCATGTCAACTAGTTTTACATATGAATGAGTTGTAGAATTGTAGTGCATAGTGGGTTAGAGGAGAGGAAAATGTGGGAAAAAAATTAAAAAGTTAAGAAAGAAATCAAAAATGAGATGATTTGAGATTTATGAAAGGACTAAATTAAAACAACAACAACGAAAGCATTAGTTAGAAAGTTTAATAAAATTAGTCTCTTATAAACAATAGTCCTTACAATGGAATTTCAGATTACATGGCCAAACTTAAATAATATAAAATGGTAAACTGACAACACTTCAACCTCTGAGAATCATGGAAAGTCTATTTTTCTAGAAATTCCCTTAGGCCCCAACTAGTCCTTTTAAAGAGGCGTTTATAATATTTGGATCCCGCAACAGGAAAAAATAACATACAATTCGAGTTTATTTTCCCCACTTTCGAGTTCCTACTACACTAAAGTCTCCACTGTCCTCTGCACGGTTTGCCAGGTCTACACTGACATTCTATTTCGATATTCGCCGATATATGGAAGTCTCTACGAGGCTAAAACACACGAATGACCCCAGTCACAAATGTACTACGAATTTCAACATTATTTCTGAGGGATGACCTCAGCTCATGATCGTAAGAGTTCTCCAGAGCCAAATTTGAAGTTTTTAGATACTGTCCGATATGCACTTTGAGTTGCTGGCTTAAATAGTTGCCATAAACTAGGAACTTTCTTTAAAAATCACTATGAGAAATATGAAACCAGAAACCAGAACCTTTTACGACTGTCAAGTGCTCTAAAGTAAACTCAGAGAGTTTTCAAGTGAGATGGTAGTTATTATAAAAATTTCAATGAGGTAACCAGCAAAATATATATTTTTGACCCCAGTATAACTGTCCTCGAACCACTGTTCACAACCAAATTTACATGCACATGTCGGTGGCAACTTTAAATTATGCAGAAGCCAACAAGTTTATTTCGTTTGCACAATCTTCTACAACGACTTAACCGGCAGCACACTTACTACAACTGAGCAAAGGGCATACGAACCCAGGCAATGACCAAACAGATTTTCGGACACTGTGACTACCGACGTCAGCAGAGCGGAACTCATCAACACCAGCATTGTGAGACGAAGTGAAGCTGCTGAACTGCGCTTAAAATGCAGTATACATCCAAGTGTTGAAGCAAAGCAAGCGGGGGGCAAAGGCAGAGTGTAGTGTTGCTCTTAAAGTGATGGCTCAAGCTTTGCATGAGTTGCACTTTTGTATGCTTTCCTCACCCGCCAGCAGCAGCTTGCACTCCGCACTGCTGTTGAATGCAACAATTAAACAATTCCGACACAATAGTTAAGCACACACCGAATTGCACTCGACGAGCACAACACACAATCGAGCTCACAACTTGCACGCACGCTCGCATGCATGCATGTGTCTTCGTGTGCTTACACACTTAGGCGTGTACTTATGCGCTACAGACATGTCAGATAGTGCCAAGTAAATTAAATATGACTATTCACTGAGTACAGAACATTTGTAAAGCAGATAAGTGCTGGAGTACAACTTGAATGCTGAGTGGAAGTGGAAGGCGGCTAAAGGGCGGGAGCAGGAGCAATATGTGCTGGAGGAAGAGTAAACGAAGTTGTAGATTACTGCGTACCACATTTGTTTGCAGCCAGCACAGTAGCTGTTGGCTCCCGAAAATCTCGTATGCATAGCTGGCAAATGGCAGCTGAAAGCTGAAAGCAAAGTGGAAATGAAATGAAAACAAGTTGTAATTTTCCGGCATCCGAAGTGCTCTGGGGATAAATTATGACATTTGTAGCATATCACACTGTAGTTGACTGAGATAACAACGCTCAGTATGTTGACTTGACTTGTTGGCTTAAATTCTGTTGAGAATGTAGGTAGAGCGTATGGCTTCGAATTTAAGGCAAAATGTTGAGCTTTGAAAGTAGTAGTGTTGAGGTTCTGTATAAAAATGCGTATTTCAGATAATTAAATCTCTTATTTCATTACAATAACTCGAAAAAAGTCCGGGGTTCTGATCATTGTGGCATTTTTATGGAACCCTATCTTCCTACCATGCTCCGAACCGAATTGCAGCTCACTTCGGTAATACCTGCACGTGCTACATACGGACATATATGATTTAGATAAGATCATATTAAAGATCTAGAAACCGTAACTTTAGGTTATGTTTTTACACAATAACAGAGATATAATTGGAATTTAGACTTTTGCTAGATGATTGCAGAGCTTTTGCTCCGATGAGTAAATAGTTGGAATTCGTTTGTGACCTACGCTAAGCTCTTTTATAGCAGAAATACCCTAATAGACTGATCCTTGACTAACGTTAAATGTATTCATATTTGTCGGTGACTGGAACCCAACTCAGATCCTTTTTGTTGTAAAAACCTCGTATTGCTCACTTCTTAAACGATGACTACCAAGGCTGTATCTTGAGATACAAATTTTCGAACCCTTGCTCCTTAATATCTTTAAATTTAAATACCTATAAGTCATATCCTCGGCCTAACAACCTCCGAGTAATGATTACATTTTTAACCCAATCGACTATAAGGTTTTTCTTAAGACGGATAAATATTCTAATATGTAAGATGAGAATAATGTATATAGCAGGCCTTAATGGGTTAAATAGTCTAAGAATCAAGAGTTTTTAATCTCAATAACTATTCAACACTATGCTTTTATACAAATTTACTATTAGTTGCCAACTTGCATTCTATTTGCCACTGATTACTGACTCAATTACAGCACTTGAGTGTTCTAATTTTAATATAAGATTAGACACAAAATAAGAACTTTTTGTTGTTTTTGTGTACATATGTATTGTAGCCAATGATTTCATTTTCATCTTCTTTGTTATAATATACACAACAACAATAATCCCCATTGCAAATGTTTGTAAAGGCTCTGTGTTGGTCTTCATTATAATAGATTAAATCTTTATGATGTCTAAATAATTATATACTCGTATAAATACTACAAACTTGTGTCTAATAGAAGATTTAGGCATACATATATGTTTGCAATCATTAAGATAACATACATAGTATATTCCAGATGTAAATTAACACCGTTTCTGCCATAAGCATTTGTAAATATTCTTTTTTTTTTGTTATCTTATCGGGCGATATATTAAGTGAAATTAGTGTAGTGATAAGATGGACTTTGAATGATGACTTGCATAAATGTATATTATGAGTTGCTTCATCTATTTACTAAAGAGTTCTATTTTAGGCATAGATCGAAGATAAAACCAGGAGAACAGCATCAATGTTGGTAGAGAGATAATACCTTTAAGTTTTTTACCTATAATATTTTTTATAAATTATTGAAGTCTTTATTAGTTCTAACTTTATTTCTCTAAACTTTCTTTCAAAATCTGTTCTTTGATGTTAATATATATTATTTTCTTCTTATATTTACAGGTATGTCATGCAACACAAGAGTTTTGATAAAATTAAGAACCTACTTCTCATAAAACTCTCCGATCGGTAAAAATAATATGCTGAAAATTTAAAATTTCATATGTTATATGACAGCTGACGGTTAAAACCTCTAAATAGCCTCCAAACTTTAGTATTTTTCAAATGATGTTTAGTCAATAATAAACACTCAACCATTATGACTAATTACAGCTAATTAAAAAAGACAAAATAATCACTGACATTTAAAAGTAATTACAAATATGTGTGATTACGAACGAAACAAACATCATTATCAATGAGAATGAATGCGGTGGTTGACTAATAACAACCTAATAACCGTTGACTAAAAATCATATGTGTATATACTTTAATTGGCTCAATGACTGACGGATAAGATCAGTTCGAAATATCACAAATCATTGCCAGTCTCAAATTATTAATTTTGGGAATTAATCAATGATTAATGACTACTAATTTAAGTTTAGTTTAGTGTTTAAAATCAAATAAAAGACAAAAGACTACTGACTAATGACTAAGTTTTGTATAACTTACTATTAACATCTGTTATCACTTACCAAAGACTAATAATAGAATATGATAAATATATCAAAAATATGACTAATAACTACTGACAAAAAATTGCATAATTTGTTGAATATCAGAATACACCCATCAAAAGATTTTGTTAAATGATTTTTTGGAATTTATAGAATATAGACCAATTACAATGATTTTTAAGATCATTTATCACTAGCCAATAACTAATAACTGCTGACTTTAGATTACATAATTCATTAAAGACAAAACCACTTATATTAGAATGAGATATCGGACTAAGAACTACTTATATCTAACTAGGAAATAAATACGTTTACGGAATTTTGGGTTCAAGTTAGATTGACAAGTGACTAATGACTGCTGACTAAAATCTCTAGTTTCTTTGACTGCAAAGAGTCTGAGAGAAAATAGTTGGCTTTATATGCCCAACAGCAGTAATAAGACCCTTTAAAATAATTATGGGCCATTATAAGTTAGGAAAAGCGGATTTGCCGAACACAAAATGTGTTTGAGACACGGCCTAACACCTGTAAGACCTGATTATTTTTGTTATATAGTGGGAGTAATTTTTGTTATTTCTCGAATATAACTCCCGACGACCTCATCGAAATCAACACTTTTTTCACTAATTTTACTTCATTTCCACTACAAAAGCACCGAAATCACTGCCAGTCAAACGACGTAGACACCAGTCAGACATCTTTGTTTCGTCGAAAAGCTTGCTGTTGTTGTTTGGACACAAATATATTTTCCGCCGCCACTGACGCGTTGCATTGTGGTTGACAATGAATTGAATTCAATATGTGAACGCAAATGGCAAAAATGTTTTTATGATGATTGAAATGTCACGCATGGATTTGGCGACGAGACGCTTTGTGACAGCCAAAGCGAATCTATGTATGAGTGCTTGCATACATATGTAGGTGTAAAAGAGCGCTATTGGGCGCTGGACACTAGTGTCATACTAGGAACATATATAGTAGAATCTCATTTAGTCATAGTCTGTGCGTCGTAAAAGCCGGCTGGCCTATCGGTCCGTCTGCCGGTCCACACAAAACACGTTCGAGGCGAGCCGCAACGAATGCAAGTGAACTCACCGGTTATTTCGAGGCGGTTTTGTTGGTTTTGTTGCATATAAATTGTCTAGCATGCCAAATGACAGCTGTAAATGAAGTTGGCCAATTGCCAAAGTACGGCGTGGCGGCATGCGAATTGCTTCCATGACGCGCATACACAGCTGTGCAAATTCGTATATACTTATATGTATTAAGCGTACTTTTTTTAGTTTTATTGTAAATTCTTCTTTTTTCGCCCATTTTCATAATTCAAAAAACTTCGCTCAATTTGCGCTTTTGTTCGCGATATTGTTTTTGTTGCTAGTGACTTGCCATACATATATAACGGGTGATTTTTTTGAGGTTAGGATTTTCATGCATTAGTATTTGACAGATCACGTGGGATTTCAGACATGGTGTCAAAGAGAAAGATGCTCAGTATGCTTTGACATTTCATCATGAATAGACTTACTAACGAGCAACGCTTGCAAATCATTGAATTTTATTACCAAAATCAGTGTTCGGTGTTCCGCTTTTTTATCGACAAATTTTGTTCAGCGATGAGGCTCATTTCTGGTTGAATGGCTACGTAAATAAGCAAAATTGCCGCATTTGGGGTGAAGAGCAACCAGAAGCCGTTCAAGAACTGCCCATGCATCCCGAAAAATGCACTGTTTGGTGTGGTTTGTACGCTGGTGGAATCATTGGACCGTATTTTTTCAAAGATGCTGTTGGACGCAACGTTACGGTGAATGGCGATCGCTATCGTTCGATGCTAACAAACTTTTTGTTGCCAAAAATGGAAGAACTGAACTTGGTTGACATGTGGTTTCAACAAGATGGCGCTACATGCCACACAGCTCGCGATTCTATGGCCATTTTGAGGGAAAACTTCGGAGAACAATTCATCTCAAGAAATGGACCCGTAAGTTGGCCACCAAGATCATGCGATTTAACGCCTTTAGACTATTTTTTGTGGGGCTACGTCAAGTCTAAAGTCTACAGAAATAAGCCAGCAACTATTCCAGCTTTGGAAGACAACATTTCCGAAGAAATTCGGGCTATTCCGGCCGAAATGCTCGAAAAAGTTGCCCAAAATTGGACTTTCCGAATGGACCACCTAAGACGCAGCCGCGGTCAACATTTAAATGAAATTATCTTCAAAAAGTAAATGTCATGAACCAATCTAACGTTTCAAATAAAGAACCGATGAGATTTTGCAAATTTTATGCGTTTTTTTTTTTAAAAAAGTTATCAAGCTCTTAAAAAATCACCCTTTATATATATACTATATTCATTTGTTATAATGCATTTTCACGCATCTAAAAGCGCCTATTGTGGTGTTAATAATGATAAACAATAAAAAAATATTCGCTGCTGCAGATAAACCATCCACCCACAGAGCATATATAGTATAATAATGAAAAAAAAAAAAAATTGTTCTCACAAATGTATAATAATCATATTGTTTGCAGAATGAGTAAAGAAAGACTGCGAAGAAGTTATCTTTTATTGTTTTATGAAATACCTTATTATATATACCATAAAATTATGTGTGCTTTATACAAGACAAAATCAAAGATTGCACTCTCGCTTATTCTATTTTACGCTTTCATTTGTAGTTGTAAAGGAAAATAATGAAAATCCGCAGCCAATAAATCTCCGAGAATATTTCCTATCCTCAAAATTCTTAAAAAATCTGCATCCGATAAAATGCTAAAGTCACTACATCCCTCCATCACCATCAAGATAATAGGAACAATTGACCTTCATACTTGTCTGACGCTTCCTAGAATCACTCAAATTTTTTTCGTACTATAGGTATAACTTAGTCTACTAGACGGACTACATTCCAACGATTCGAAAGAGATATTATTGCCTCCGTTAATTTCAACATTTATTTTCGGAATATACCGCTAGAGTAATTTTAGAAATCCTTGAAGTTTCAGCTGTCTAAACTGTTTCTCTGGCTTTAAACCCTCTACTCACAGAGTTTTCTTATGATGGGTTCATCCAAAAATCATTATATTTCCGAAGAAATCTATACATCATATATAATAAGGGAGGAGATTAAATGATCCATTGAATTCCATTATTTTTTCTGTTTATCTATTTCGATATTCTCCAGACTCCCAGCGTACGCATGTTGTACGCATGCTGCCAGAAAGATGGTCAAAAGTAGTAGCTTAGCGACGACCAATATTTTGAATAACAAAAAAAAAAGGCGGAAGCAAAGTTGTAGACCTAATAGAATTCTCGATAACGGTTTCTGGTAATGAAAAATTAAGATTACTATAGTATATACCCGTTTTTCAGCAAATTTCTTTTAATTAGAAAACGTTCTGGTTCGAGAGTTCTCTTAATTTGACTTATGAAAAAGCTTAATCCGTTGGTTGGAAAAATGTATCAAAAAATTCCAAAAGACTCAAGAATTCCAGAAATTAACTAAAGCTTAAACCTGTTGATATGGCAGAGATATGTTTCATAGAAACTTTCGTGTAAAATTCTTAAAGCTCACTTCACAAAGGACGTCGAAGAATATGTACGAGTTTAGGCTGATAGTTCCAAGCAGTGTTTGTACCGAAACTTAATGCTTGTAGAGTTGAAGACAAGATACTTTTGATGTTTGGGTTATTTTCTTAATGCATTCTTGTGAAAAGTAGAGATAGAATACCTATAGTGGAATTAAAAATGTAATAGACTTTAGTTATACTGTGCCACCAATCAATGATGTTGCAATCGAAATCACTATCAGAGTATTAATAGAAAATAGGTCTCGTCAATTTAAACCAACTGCTAATCCTCTATTTACAGATATAGCTTTCTAAACATTCAATTTCCAACTACTTAACATGTTAAATATCCCAGCAATTACCGCTTACTACTCATAATCATTCAAATTTATTGCTTTCTTCGCGCCTCTGAATCGCAAATGGCAAATAGAAATTGCACGAAATGCACAAGTAGTAAATAATGTTCAATAAATTAACTGTTTAATTATGCCGTCAATTGCATTGCCCCACTCAGCTGTAACAAATCACAGACTAACTTAGTGCGTCAAGAACACTGTGAATCACTTCACATTACCCAGACCAAAGTACCAATGCGAATGCGTGAACACATTAGTCTATCTGCCGGCGTATGGCATGCATGCTCTCTCTACGCAGGATATCTAATCGTGAAATCGTATAAAAAATGGCCCAGTTTAATGGCTGGAACTGTCACAACGAAATGACTTTATTTCCACCAACAGCAGCAGTTATACACAGCACAGACAGGCACCACTTCGGCAGCATAAAGCACTGCTAACAATACTAGTGTGTTATTCGTTTGCTGCTCGCAGGCAGTTTAAAAGTGGATTGTATTGCCAACAGCTACATGTTGTGCCGTGCACAGCCAGCATTGCCAGGCACAATGACTTGAACCAATAAATGGCAATTATGAATAAAAATTATTGGCCATCAATAAAGCGGCTTGCTGGCTGGTTGTCGATAGATTGAGTGCAGGAGGTGAAATAGCGAACGAAAAAGGTGTAAATGCGACAATGGATGCGAAGTAAATAGAGTATAGTGGGATGAAGGGAGTTGCTGAGAGCGCGCTACAGTCGGTGGCAGATAAATTTTAGAAATCGATAGTGTTCATATGCTTTGCTGAAGTCTTACTTTAAAATGTAGTTGTTTTTCAACTGCTTCAGCGACTCTTCCGAGCTTTTATGTTATTGTCTATAGAGCTGAATAGCTCGAAATATTGTATTCCTCTAAAAAAATTACTTCTCACAATTTTTCCATATGAATAAAAAAAGTATAAGTCATAAAAATTACTTTCGATAAACGTGGTGAGAATTAGAAATGCATTCAGCGAGTATGAATGAAAAAGAAGCATAACTGCAGCTCATTTTTGTAAAGCAAAGGCCTAAGAGATAAAGAGAGACATATTGATTCTTAAGATATTTATCTTTAACATTTATTTATTATTTATTTACTGTACTTCGAGAAGCAGGATAGTAATAAAGTAAGTGGAGCGACTGTTGGATATAGTACTTAAAAATTTAGCATATCAAAACTACCACTCCCACCCGAAGTAGCGCCCCGGTTTGCACTAATTTTTACAGCGCTTACCACGATTTGCTAGAGCGCGTCCGGTTGGACGCATTTCATTCGCGCCCGTAAAAGCATCCGCCAGTAATTGTACATAGTAAATTGTACAAATTATGTATGTGGCAGGCACATATAGTATTAGCTAGTTGCAACATGCCACATGCCCCATCTAATGCTAAACCAATTTTGTAGTCGCGTTTCATGCTGCCTGGCAGCTACATACGAGTATGCCGCCGCCTGCAACACAAGATCAAGACACACCGCGTGCTATATGCCACCAGCGGCAAGCATTTTCTATTATTTCCTCGTCGACTTTTTCCAATTTTACTCATTTAACCACAGCGACTCCTTAGCCGCCGATTAGACAAGCGGCTGACTGCCCGGTCGGTCGTTAGCTCCGCTGACTTGTGCGGCAATAGAAATTGTGCCGTGACGTTCACCTGAACTTTTGTGCCACAAGTGTAGCGAATTTTTGTGGCAAACAGCATAATGCTGCAACACACACACACTGAGACACATTTGTATGTATTTGAAATGTTTACACCAACAAATATTAAACTCGCTTCGTATCTTGCTCAACTCTTTTCGACTTCAATTTATTGCTTTCTGCCTCTTAACTAGCGACCGCAACAATTTTCTTTTTCTATGCGGCTTAAAGCTTTCCAATAACAATTCGGCGCTGAAACCGTTAATCTTTGAAGTGTAGCTCATAAATTGGTTTTGTAGCGAGTTTTGTTGTAGTTTCGCGACTGCGAGAGTTTCACCTCTTTCACATTTCTACATATGGTATGCTATGCCACATATATTTTACAATTTTACATGCAACAATTGTACAATTGGTGAGCCTTTTCCACTTTATTTCCACGTCAAGGAAACTCATTTAGTAACCAATAACTTGTTCAGTAAAATTTGGCCAAGATGAAGGTGTCAGTTGCTTCTCAAATGGGAATGTAATAGCTTGACCTGGATTTATTTCTCTCCTTTACCCCTTTTCCAATCTTCCTTTCTCTCTTTCTCGTTTCCTTCTATGATTTTGATTTGTTGGACTCTTCGAATTCCCATTATTCGATAATTTCCTCGAGAACCTAGCCTGGTAAGACCACGGTGATTCGAACTTTTTCGAGTTCCGATCCTTTTCAAATATTTTCGGATTATGTTTGTCGTGGACCTAGCCTAAAAAGACCTTGATTATTCTTGATCCTTTATGATTCAGGCTCTTGAACTTCCGATTCTTTTTAGTTGTTTCCTTGAGAACCTATTCTAGAAAAATCTTAATGAATCAGATTCTTTCGAATTGCGATTATTTTAAAACGTTTTCTAGAGAACTTAGCATAGAAAGAGCTGGTTATTTCAGATTCTTCGAGTTCCGATTCTTTTAAGGTATTTTCTCTATAGTCTTCTTTTCAGAACATGTGTAAAGACCTCAAAAGAACTGTAATACAGACTTTAAAGCATCTTATGGTTCAAAATCTCTTCACACTCGTTTAAATAAGCTATGATTCAGTATATATCCTCTTAAATTATATCCACTTAATGATTTCTATTAACTAGATACTTAAATAACTCACAATTTTGTTCTAATGCTCGACTAACCCACATTTCCTAATTTTTTTCATGTCATCCTTATCTATTCCCAAGTATGTAAACAATAACAGACATAGCCCACAGGCAACAAAACTTATCATATTTCAGCTGCTGAGAGAGGTGTAAAAGAGGCATTAAAAACACCATGAAACATATAAGAATATTCATGTTTATTTTCTCTTGTATCTGCTCTCGAAAAATATGCCGCCGTAGGCTGTATTAAACCAAAATTAACAGCATATAACCGTTATGTAATCAAATCAATATTGGATTACCTCAACGTGACCTTGAAGTTGATAATTTTAGCTTATAACATTTAGGAAGGAGGGGGAAGTAGTAGTTGAGAGAAGCAAATTGAAAAGGAGGTGAGAAGATGGAGGAGTATATATTTATTGCAGTTTCATGTCTCGTCGTTGCCGGGTAACACAGATATCGATACCCTTAAAGCTGACTAGATGGAAGCATATGTATGTATATTGCGTGAGACATACATATTAAGCGTTTTAATAATTTCCGCTTAATTGACTGGAAAGATAAAATCAATGGTATATGTACCATCTTCTGTGATATACACATATCTAGTAAAAAGAAATCCTTTATTTTTACATTAAATTCAGGTTTTATTTGGATTGATTAGATGTATGTGAAACGAGCACAATTCAGCTCGATAATTTTCGACATTTTAAACAAAATTTCATAATGCCACTATCTTAGAAACAATCGCCTCTATTGCCAAACAAATGGGAGAGTCGATTTTCATATGATTCCAGGTCAGCTTAGAGCTTCCGGTGGGTCACTGTAGATCTATGCGTTGTGTTCTGTTGCCTTAATGGAACCTACCTCCTCTCCTTTTGGTCAAAGTCGGCCGCTTTTGGGCGTTTACTTTCTTTAGATGGTTCAATCCTAGACAGTACATATCCTAATTAAGAGTTTGATTGTAAGGGGAGTGTCTTATAATAAATGATTATCATACCTTCTTGACCGCCAAACCTTCGCTTAAATTAATTGAAATTAACCAAAAGCCTTCCCAAACTCACTCTACCAATGAGCAACGTGGACTAAACAGACTCAGATGCAAATATCAGAGTACCGGTTTTTTCTATTAAACACAACAAATTGCCTGAACTTATTATTTTATTGGCCGCTGATTGCGTTGGTGGTTGATTGGTGGCACGCATAAATGGCATTCGATTGTAATTAAATTGAATTATGCACCAAATACAGCGCGACACAAAGGCAAAGCAAATAAAATTTAATGGATTGCAGCTCTCAAAGGACGCGCGCCACATACACATTTAGTCCAAGTAATCAATGAACACTGCATTTCAGCTTAACGCCCACTTTATTACGCATATGAAACCTCTACTCGCTCTTCTTCTCCCACTCTCTCTCTCTCTCTCTTTTAAGCATCGCACATAATTACAATGCATTTTAATTTAGCATTTATGGAGCGATTGCCGATGTGCCTTTGAGCACAAAAATGATTGTTAATTGAAATTTATCAACAACAAAAACAGCAACAATACATGCAGAATAAATAAAAAAGTCCTTACAGCGCTGCAACATGTTGCAAGTGCAGCATGTGGCATGCCACATCTGCATACAGGCGAGGGCAATTGTTCGAGGCAGGTTGCAGTTGTTTTTTCTTCTTCTCCTCTCTTTTCTTGTTGTTTTTTTCGCCTTGCTGCCAATTATTTATGCGTAAAGCAGTTGTAATAAATTTTAAATGACTTTATTCGCCGCGGATAAAAAATATTTAAATAACAAAAAAAAAAATTACAACAAAAATATATATTGCAACAAAATAATATAAGCATGTAAATTGCATGTTGCCACTACTCCCTGTGGTTGCTTTTGCGCGCCACTCTCACTTGCAGCATGATGTGGCAGTCAAGCTGTGATTGCATGCGGTACATCATAATCAGTGGCGTGCTTGCTCGCAGTACAGTTATGTAATTACATATAAATTTATATATATATTTATATATGCATATATACACACATACACCTATATACTTCTATATATATATATATATATTCCCTATATCCCAAAATTACCATTCAGTATTTATTTCTTATATATAAATACCATGTTGTTGTTGTTTTTCCCATACATTATTATTGTTGTTGTCGCTTTCCCTCATATGCATAATAATTATTGCTCAGCGTCATCCGTTCCATTTCGACCGTTTTTGTTGTTTCCCGGCACGCAATCAGCGCGCTTTGTGGTTGCAATCAACGCAGTGGTGAGCGTGTAATTTCGGTTGGCGATATTTTGCATTATTTAACCCATTGGTAGTGGACCGGAGAGACACAGTATATTGTAATTTCATATAATAATAATAATTCTTTGTAATTTCTGCGTACCTTCACATACAAATACTAATGGATTGAGTTCACATTAAACTTGCTTGTTCCAGGTAAAAACTGGGTTGAGTCCCTCACCTCCTTAGCATAAGCGATACGTCTGCTGAGTTAATTTTATCCCCTAAAATATCTCGAAAAAAGTATTATATTTACTCCCCTTTTTGGCTTCTGGTGCATTCCCTGAAAGCTCTACATCTTTTCTACTTTATGTGTTATCGCTTTTTGAGCTTTAAAAGCTCTGAATATAAACTTTTACACAAATAACCAGTACTTAATGCCGTTTTTGGCTCCTGGTGCGTTTTCTGAGAACTTTGATCTCTTTGAACTTTGAGCTATGCCATTTCATGTTTTAGAGCTTTTTGAGCTTGAAAAAAAAAATAAACCCCTCTCTTTTCTTGTTTTTCGTCAGTGATTCTTGTAAGAATATACTCTTTTCAACTCAAAAGATTATTTGACAGATTTCAACTTGACATGTATAAATTTCAAACACATTTTGCTATTTCAGAAAGCTTGAAGAAATTTGGTTATAATTCATTGACAGAGAACTTGTTGGACTTTCTAAAATATTAAATATGTTTAAACTGAATTGGTAGTGAATTCAAGAGCTTAACAGGGGTTAGCGGAATCCCCATCCTCAGCTGTGATCTTCGCTGAAACTGTGATAATTTGATTATACCTCCAACCCCAGAGCTTATCTAATTAACCAAACCGCAACTCTCAGCTGCAGGAACTGCTTCATGAAACTGCAGTTAAATTGCGGCCGATGGCCTTTGTGACTATTATGACGTCTAGATTATTAGTTTAATCCAACTCCTGTTCATATATTTAAAAATCGATCGATCTATCGATCTAGGCAATTTAGTAGGCTTTGAGAACAGATTTTCCATAGATTCTTTTGACTTGGTTTATAAAAATATGATATGGAGATCTTTAGTCATGAAAGATTAGCTTGAACTGGATTCTATGATTATAATTGTCCGGGTAGTCCCAGAATAAAAATGTCGGAGTTGTCGTCTTTTAAAGGGAATCATTATCGGTTCGGGGTGAAGAATTTGATACAACAAAATTTGGGTGTCAAGCTTTAAGCTTTAAGCTATAATTTTAAACAAATTGCATATATTCATCATTACTTCTTCAAAGTATTTGTATGTTTAAGAAAGGTCTGAAAGACCGATGTACTGTTCAAAGGGTCTAAGAAACTTTTTCTAGTTATTTCGATTATTTGTATATTATGTTCTCTTACTATCAACAAATTGCGCATTTTGAGTTAGTTTTACTCTACAAAAAATATAATAAATCATTTTAACGCGACCACGTGAGGGTTAAAGTGATTGACCGCACAAATTTCACAGCAATAATCCCTTGGTCTATGAAATTCAAATAAAATGCAGCTGAACATCAATAAAATACCGAAGCATTTAACCATGAATTCATTAATTTATGTAGCTATGTATCGATATACACACACAAACACACTGCATTTATGCGCGTATTTAAAGATAAGCGTCACGGGCGGACTAAAAATTTTAATTTGTCAGCCGCCGGAGTGTTTGCTGCCGCCGTTTGATAACCATACACGGCATTACTTACCGTTGTGCCTCACACATGCTTACGCACTTGCAACACGCTGCAGTTCAAACGGTTTTTTACGCAATAACAGCAACAACAACAATTTAAACAAGTGCAATTTGTCTTTTTTTTTTTTTTGCCGGACCGGCGTTATTTGTGCGATTTGTGTGTGGTTTAATTTCATTTAATGATAATCGCCTGCGATTTATTTGGCGAAGCGGGTGTGGCAAGTTGTATGTAATACGTCATTCCGCGCACGCATGTGTCGCTGCATATGTGGCATGTTGCATGTGTGTTTGTAGTTGTGTTGGCAAACAATTTAACAACTATCTTTATGCCATGGCGATTATAGTTTGTGGCATGCAACAGGCCATGTGCAAAAACCGGCGGCGGCTAAGCATCCAACGGTTGCACATCGAAATGGTTCTCATATCTGCGCTTGGCCACGCACACAGGCCGCAGTGTTGCATCGGATTTTGCGGTAATTTAATTATGGCTGCATGAAATCGAGATCCGTTGAGCGGTGTTGTTGCTGGTGTTTTTTTGCGTTTTCCGAAACTAAATTAATTTTTGACAGCGTACAATCGTTGCGAACTAATGCAAATTTATTTAGATAAAGTTAACTGGCGGTTGGTATTGATTGGATTTATTTCCATTTTTGCGGATGTAATTTATTGCATCCATTGGTGTGGAAATTGTCATTTGGTGTTGGTCGAAACTCAAATTATTAAATTTTTGTGGATTCAAACATTAATTAAAAAAAAACTGCGAACAATTTAAGTATCGATATATATATTTGGATAAATCTTCTTCAAAAATGTTGCCTAGTCTTATGGAAATGCTTGTGGCGTTCATCAACTTTGGGCTGCTGGCTGCAGTTAGGTTAAGTTGGTTATGGCTGTTCCCCAGTGTTAGTGACTGATCAACGCGAAATCGATAGTCCTCAGCCAGATTTATATCTGAGTCCGTTCCATTGACTCATCTCCCAAGCGGTAGGATACTCTTACTAGCTTACCAGTAGTTGAATACCAGGCTGATAACTGTCTTTATGCTGATGTTGCCCTTTAGTTCCGTTTGTGTGAAATTCTGAAGGCTCATTTGAATCCGAAGGTTTGAACCACGGTTCGACAGTACTGTACGGATCTGCTATGGCGAATTCAAGATAGGTGGAGGTGGCCTCTACTACAAGGCCTTTTCCTCATTGCCACAGTTCTTCACTTACGAATTATCGATCGAATCTCAGGAAGAACTGGTTTTTGGGTACGGAATTGTAAATATGTGGAGCCCACCTATAACGCAAGTCTATTTGCTCTTGCTCGCAGTTCTTCACATACTAATTATCATTTTTAACCAGTCTTGAGGCGGTCTCTAGACTTTTTTTATACTACTGGAAAACCCAAAACACCGAAATATCGAAACCTGTCCCACTTTTCTACTCACTAATTACACATTAAAATCATCTGTTGAAAGTTTTAATACGATTAAGCGCCAACTGTAAGCGGACAGCGAGCGGAGTGCCACCAAGCCACCAAGACCCCAACACAAAACCAACTATTCTCAGAATAATCCACCATCAAGCGCAGGCGAATACTTGAGCTTGTGGCGTCTTTTGTGGTGATGGCTGTTCAGTCTGTTCGTGACGGCAGCGGCTTCGCGTGTGTGTGTGTGTGTGTTTCTGCAGATATTCAAAATGCTTCAATTAATCACCGAAAAGCCAAATTCTGTTGGGCAACCAATGAAGAGACGCGCACATCCGCAGCGGCAGGCTACTTGAGGCGCACAACCACATACATTTCTTAGCCATACAAATGGACACAGTAATCCACAATCACCACAGCCGTCGCATAATTCTGACACTTGAAGGTTTCGCATAGTTAACTGCAGCTGCCTGCTGCCGGCTGCCGCCAAGCCGTCTTTGAGTACAAGATTAATGATGAATTATTTTGGCGATGCTGATGGTGGCTATAACCTAAGAGGTTTACATTGTGGCGCGCTATTTCAATATATTCTCATTTCATTACTGCAGTTATTGTGGTTGTTGTTGTTATGCTCATTATTGTTCATTTATGCTCGTTAGCGTTAACTTTCGTTGCCTGGAACGCTTTGCCTGACCCACATACATATATACATATATACGCGCTGTGTCTTGAGCGTTTTGTGGAAGCTCTCTAAGCACTTTGGAAAGCGCGTGTGTTGGAAAGTGATTAACTAAAAATGCATACACGCACACTAACAGATGCGCATGTGTGGAATTAGTGTGAAAGCAAATATGAAATTATCGGTAGTCGGATATCACAGGCATAAGCACATACGTTTAATTACACAAAGCTCTATTAATTTAACTAACAAAAGATATGTGTGCGTGTGTGTAGTAAGTAAATCGGCCATAATCTCGTGGGAATCTTCAGTAATATAGATACATTTGCAAGTGGAGGTCAATTGATTTTGATATTCAAAGTAATTTTGTATGGCAATTTAAGTAGCTTTAATTAGTGTGGAAGCGGTGTGAACGACTGAGAGAAAAAAAATCGATAACAAAATAAATTATTTGCTAGGATATGAATATTAGAAATATCGATTGTTTATCGATAATGTTATCAATTTTAAAATAAATAATTTTAATATAATATCGATATATAAAATTATCGATTATTTTTTTATCAATTATCACATAAAAGAGCGCGATTTTATCAAAAAAGTGTAACAAATGAAAAGTAAAGAGTATAATATAACATGAACACGTAAAAATCGCTAAATAAAATATCGATAACTAAAAAATTATCGACTATTGTTATCGATAATTTCATTAAATGTTACATATCAGAGCTTTATTTGATCAAAACGGTAGCTAACAGCGTGTAGTAATAAAAAATTTATCGATTGAAGATTATAATCGATATTTATTCAGCGAAAAATGTTAAATGTATATGGTACGATAAACTGTTCAGCAATTTTTGTATAAGTTCTATCACTATATATGTTAAATAGAGAAAAGAACAAATAATAATGTGAGTCAATAAAAGTAGAATGATAGAAAGAAGGTTAGAAGAGAGATTTATTGACATAAAAATATTTATGACTAATATTTTATCGATAAATTTAGATTTATTACAATAAATATATAATAAGAATTTAAGAAATTATTTCATTCTTGCCACTGACCTCTATCTAAAACTCACTGCTAAGCATGAATATGAGTTGTTCATCAATTAGATGAAACACAGCACTGCTGTTGAAATATGTGAACACATTTCACGCAGACCTATTAAGCTTACTTAAATATAAGCCAAATTTAAGCATTTTTACGTAAAATAATATTAATTTAAACTTGTACATCCATAAGACGATTTTTTTAACTAGATAGAAATTAGTAAAATTATTAGTGCTTAATAAAGAGATAAGAAGCCAAACATATAAAAATAAGCCAAAATTCGTCAATTAAACTATTCATCGATAGGATGTAATGTATGTATTTGGCGGGAAAGATTTATAATTTAGCTACAAATACTTTTTAATCAACACATAGTACGTGCTAGTAGTGTAGAGAGAATTTTCAAATATTCATCGATAAGACGAAAAATTCATTGTTTGCTTTCAAGTGTTTCGTATATTCTTATTTTCAGTTTTACTAAATTAAAGTACATTTTCTTAATGTGTTAGAATGTTTCATTGACAGGAATTATATAAATCAAATTACAGCACAAGTAATCTCCTGCTTCATATCCAAAACCGAACATCCAATTTCCGCTATATAGGTAAATACAATAGTTGACAAATGATTATTCAACTACGCACACAGTTATGAATAACACGCTAACAAATGCATATGCTAAGCTTCAGCTACACATAATATAATATTATTTCAAATGAATGTACCACATTTGAATTTTTGTATGATTTCAGTAATAATAAAACCCCCTTCTACAGTGATTATGTTTTTACATCCATCCTATTTTCTTAATTCAATTCAGCTACCGCATCCGTTTGTATTGTGAATTATTGAATGCTATTGATTGCGAAAATTAGATTTTGCGGCGCCACGCATGCACGTCACCTCCACAGCACACACGTATACATATGAACCATTGTTGAAAAATATGTGGCGGGAGAAGAGATTTCCTTTGTTGCTGGTGGCGCCAATGAGCCGCCAATTGCAGGTATTTTCCGCTATTATTGAAATTTGCGATAAGCATATTACGCGCTCACCTGAACACGCGCCAAAACAGATGTACTCTTATACATATGCACTTATGTATACATATGTAATTCATACGCTTGTAAGCAGAACCTATTATCTTGATTTTAATATGAATTTTTCATACAAAAAATGCAATCAGTCAAAAAGAATTATAAGTATTTAGCGATAATTATATTTTCACTGTGAGGTTGACTATAATTCACATTTTTTATGCAAGGAAATCTTGTTAGTATTTGTTGACATATCTTACGTATACGTATATACTTATGTATGAATATGAAAGTGGTACTATTTATAGTAATATATACATCGATTCGATGAAAATAGGTATATTCTTGGGTTATTTACCTTTCTCACTATAAATTTTATATGAAAATATATGAATAGAAAAAATTCATTGATGGGATGAAAATGATGTACAAGATTAAAATATGTAATACAGCACGTTTTTAGGGGAGTACATTGAACAAACGTATTTCGAAGAGTAGTTTTATGTACTGTTTTCCACTACATTTTTTTTTATTTGTTAAAGCTTGCTTTGACTTTACTTGGAAACTAATTTATTTTTCTTTACGAA
The DNA here is from genome assembly GCF_028554725.1 of Zeugodacus cucurbitae. NCBI lineage: Eukaryota > Metazoa > Arthropoda > Insecta > Diptera > Tephritidae > Zeugodacus > Zeugodacus cucurbitae. The sequence goes on from NC_071671.1 coordinate 22,767,602, forward strand.
AGGTGTTCATTAAAATACATCTATTAGATGAAAATTAAAAACTTTATTGCAACAATATCTTATTTAACTTTTCTGTATGCAAAAATTACATTTTATATTTCTGAAGGCAGTATATGAAGTTCATCGAATGGATGAAACCTAACATAGTCTTCTTACAATAAAATATTTTAAAAAGCTATTACTTGTGAACATATCGGCATCAAAAATACTATGTCAAACAAGTACAACAACTGGATGAATTTATATATTTTTTTAAATAAAATTAACAGTATTTTTCTACATTATCATAGTTAAAAAATATTTTTCCATAAATATATTAAATGTTCTTATTGTGGCAGAGACCCACCCTCTCATCACTGCAACCATTATCTTTTGCTGTCAAAGAAATTTAAATTTAGAATATGTAAAATTGATGATGTCTACACGCCACTAATCATTCATTTACTCAATACGCAAATTGGTATTGATGCCTTAAACACGCATTTACACGTGTTTCAAGCGTAACTGTACATTAGTGTGCAAGCGCATTACTGGCTGACATGTGACAGCTACAGAAGAAAGAAGATTTAGCGGTGGCTGCTTTCTGGGACAAAGAAATTGCATTGACAAGACAAAGAATTGACGTAAATGACATTGGTATTCAATCAGTAGTGCGAAAATGAGACTAATTGTTTTTGACTTACTTACGGAATTAGTATTAAAATTAAAATGAAATAATAAGGTGAATTAAATTCAATTAATTAAATATCGAATAAAATTGAATTGATTAAATTTGGTAAAATAAAATATTATAAAATAAAATAAAATAAAATAAAATGAAATAAAATAAAATAAAATAAAATAAAATAAAATAAAATAAAATAAAATAAAATAAAATAAAATAAAATTAAATTAAATTAAATTAAATTAAATTAAATTAAATTAAATTAAATTAAATTAAATTAAATTAAATTAAATTAAATTAAATTAAATTAAATTAAATTAAATTAAATTAAATTAAATTAAATTAAATTAAATTAAATTAAATTAAATAAAATTTACAACGAAAAAATAGTATGCATTAATTATTAATTAATTCTATAATCCCTTTCAAAATGCCTCGTTAATTAACGTTGGAAAAGGTCAAAGCTCTTCTGCAGTGTTTAAGTGGAAGTATGAAGTGACTTTTACAAGGCCAATGAGCTGCTAGATTATAACTAAACATGTACTTAACCACACATCAGCAAATAGAAAAATATATCATTAATTCATTATATAAATAAAAGTCCCGTTTGCGAGTGTTGCTTAATAAAATAAGTAATGTCGTTGTCGTCATCTACTTGCCACACTGCTCACTATTAGCAACATGATAAATGCCACATTTTGTTGTACGTACTCGAGGCATGCCACATGATGAAACACGTCTCGAAACATTCCAGCAAGCATTCTTTCCATTTTAATTTCTCACATTTAATTACATTATTTATCAAGAATCTCATACTCATAAGCACACACATACGCACAAATATATATAGTCTTAATTATATACATATAAATGCATGTAGAGATATGCGCATAACATGGAAGAGGCGTTGTGGGTGAAGGCTTCAAGAGAAAAAAACGAAATATGTGTACCAAAGTGAGTGGCTTCACCACAGGCAAACAAACAAACATTAAGTAATTTTGGTGTCTGAATGTCAGGCGCTGTGAAACACGAACACGTACCCCCAACCACCCGACTAAGCGGTCGCATGTTAGCGAATAAAACGTGGCAATATACACAGAGTAGCGCACATATTTGCCAGCGAAAGCGTCTATTAACACATGAGACGCGTCGCACACACATTCACGTATGTGTACATATATGATAATATGTGTGTGTGTTTGCATGCGCATTCTTTGCCTTTCTTCGTTAAATTTTTATTTATTTGCTTTGGTATGTTGCATGCGCGCACAATAAATATTCGTGGCATTCATGTTGGTTCAGGTTCAAGTTGCTAGCGTACAAAAATGGAAATAAAGGCATATACACACACAAATACATATGCAAATATGTAAATGTTGATGTCATATGTGTAAAGGCATGCATAATAGAGGCATTCAAATCATTTATATTCACTAAAACGGTCGATATTTAGTATTAAAGCGCAGAAATGTAAAAAGTGTAGCATAGCCACAGGCGCAATCTGCATTAATGCATATTAATTACTTAGTTTAAACAAAATATTGCACCTAAACATTCCTCTCAACCATTCTATAATTTTTAGATTCACTCTATTCTTCTTCTGCCCATTTTTATTCCATTTAATTCAACGTTGAAAGTTAGCCACATTGGCCTTCACACAGCAACAAGCCATATAACGGTTAGTGTACATTTTTGTACATTTACAGCCATCTTGCCTGACTCTATATTCTCTACTTTATACAATTCTCCTGCGCATACTTGCTTAATGGTTAGCAGTAGATTTTTTTTTTCGTTTTTTACTCACCTACATTTCCTCGAATTGCCTGCCTTGTCACAGGATGTGTCTGCCATTTATCACAAAGCGCAAACTCATGTGTCTGTGCAACACCCACCACTTGACGCTCAAACCACTTCGCAGAACCTATTAGTGCTAGTGTTGAGTAACGTTTACCTCATATACACACATATCTACCAGCTACTTTTACTCGCATCAATTCACATTTCTTTTGCGGTCGTTCCCTTTTCATTTTTCCACCTTCAACATCTTCTTCCATTAATTTCCTTGCTCCCTACCGCTCTTAATTGTTTCGTATTTTTAGGTGCGGTTTTTCCGTTACACACATATGTATGTACTTACTGGCTTTGAACTTTTACCGGTTGCTTTGTGCTACTACCTCTCAGCCATTTAAGGATTCCTGGTTGGGTATAGCGCCTAAAAATATGCTATGGTCCCATGCACACATGTGTTTACTTGTATATATGCGTACATATAGACAGTTTTATAGCGTTTTTTCCTCTATTCAAACGCTCACTTCCTGCTTTATACCTTGTGGTTGTTGCCAGGGTTGCCTTTTGCATTTGCATTAGTGGTTGTTGGTTTGTTGGACCCCTTGCTGTAATTTCTTTATTTTGCTACTTTTTGTTTGCTTGTGTTTTAATTTCCTTTGTTTTCACAGTTCATATGTGCTGCTATATGCTGGCGTGTGTTGTTGTTTCGCTCCCTTTTTAATTTGCTGTTTTAATTCAAACAAATTAAAAATACCAACGTTGGCTCAGCGGCGCATTAGCTTTCATTTAGTCGGCTTAGCGGTCATATTAAGGCATACAAACAGACGTTGTGGTAGCTGTTTTCAGTTGTAAAGGCAAATATGTTTGTTCTTTTTTATAGTAAAGAGATGAAAAAATATTTTGTTTTACTGTTAGGCTAAAATTTTGGGCTAATTTTACAAACCGACTCAGTTTTATGACTTTGTGAAAATTAATTTAATGCTGTTTTTATTTCAAAAAAAATAAAAATATTTGAATATAATTAAATACGAGTGCTGCTATATATATTTCTGGCCTAATAATGAAAATAGGAATATTTATCAACGAAAATGGTTTTATTGTTTTTCAAAATATTCTCTATCAAGATTTATACACTTTTGCATGCGCTCAAACCAATTTTCGAAGCACTCTTTTTGAGCATTTTTTGAGCGATTGTCAAATTGTGCGGGATCCAACGAGAACAAACCTTTTTTATGGCCAGGTGTTCATGCAATATCGAATGTATGCTGGTGGGAGAAATGCATAGGCATGCCTCTATCTAAAGGTATGTTACATGACGGTCTTGCATTATCAGTTCACGTACGGCATCGATGTTTTCTGGCACAACGGCTGTTTTTGGACGACCTTCACAGAATTCGTCTTTGAGCGAGCGTCGGCCACGATTGAATTCGTTGTAGCAGTTTTTCACAGTGCTATAGGATAGTGCTTCATAGCCATACAAAGATTTTAGTTCATCGATGCACTCTTGTCGCGATAATCCACGTCGAAAGTTGTGAAAAATGATCGTACGAAAATGTTCACGAGGTAATTCCATTTTTTGGCCGAGATGAATTTTTTAATTCCCTGTAAATAAAACAATTCACGATTAAATGACGAAACGTTCTGAGTGATATTATGCTAAAAAATGTCAAACTTTCCAATGGAAATGTCAGATTCCACCTGGCAACACTTAGTGTTGCCTAGGCCAGAAATGTACATACGCTCAAAGAAATGTTTGAATTTTCTTTAAATCTTTCATTTTATTTTTTACTTAATTTATAATACTAATAAGCCAATTTAACAAAAAGTATAATCGATTTTTTAAGAAATGAATGTATTTGGGTGGCAACCTCATAACCAAATAAGTTTAAATTAATGCTTACTAAATAAAAAAAAAAAAATATTTTAACATTTAGGTGTTCTTACGTAAAGTTTAACTTATTGAATATATTGATTTTAGTTAGATGGCAACTTTAATTGTGTAGAATATTTTCTTTATTTTAATATCAGATTAATCCAAGGTAACTCCCAATAGATTTTTTATACATTGCTATGAATTTTATGTATAAATCTAGGCATTTATAAGTAAACAAAAATTAAAAAATTATTGAGCGAGATTGCAACTTTACTCAAAAATAAATCTGCACTAGTTCTTGAGATAGCTTTTTGGACTTTTTTATCTGATTATAATTACTTATATACTTTATTAAATTTTTTTTTGAAAACTTGGTGGCATCTCTGTTAAAATTTTTTTGTATATAAAATTTTTTGCTTATTAAAATTACATTAATTATTTAAATACCTTTAAAAACTTATTTTATTATTTTTTCATTTATTTTTATTCCTATAAAGGTGGCAACACTATTTTATTATATTCTTTAATTCATAATTCTATGTTTTTTATGCAAATGTTTAATCAAAATGTTTTCGTAAGTCATCCGCAAATAACTCTTAATGGTTTTCAATTGCGTTCCAAAGTCCTTGTGGGTCTTCGGGACCTTTGGTAAATATTAATTTCTACCTTTTTGTAGCATACTTTTGAGCGCGCCTGTAAAGTAACCTGTCCACTGTGTACATAACATATGCTAATATAAGTCAACATTAGCCGCTTAGGTACATAAAACATACCTGTTCACAGCAGTATTCATTACATTTGCCAGCTCATTGTGCTGAGATTGAATATTTTGGGTACACACACACCACACAAACTCATATGTGAGACATACCACTCACGCTCATAAAGGTGTGTATTTACAATTACAATTTTTGGCTTATGCGTCTTTTGTGCCACATTTGCTTTCATTTCTGCTTTATTAACACATTACGGTAGCGTTGTTGTTGGAATTTATCTTTTTCTTTGTAATTTGTTTTGTGTTTATTTGTATTTTTTTATTTTCTTTCTTTATTTATTTAATGTTGCACATGTGTGGCATACTCCTTGTTATGGCTTGAGTTTTAATTAAATTATAACAATGTTAATGTAGCGTCGTAACAGCCACGGCGCCTTGTCTGCTCTGTTAAAAGTTGCATACTTGCCACACACCCGCTGCTTATCTGCTTGCCTTGCCTTCAACCATCTTCACTTTGCGCTTTACTTCACTTTTACCGTTCTTGCAACGCGATTTCCATCTTTTTTTATATACGTGAATATTGTTATTTCCTTTTTGTATTTTTGCCTGCTGCTGCCTCGTCATTGCATGACGAATCTCATCAGTCTTTCATTTGTTGGCTCATTTGGCACATGGACACCCACACGCCGCTTTACTTAGCGCCATCAAAGTTGTTATTGATGTTGTTGCTACTGCCTTTTGCGCTTCCGTGAATTTCTATTTACTTTGATGGTCTGCTCCTGCGGCTCACGACATATGCGTGCCGCACGTCTTTCCGTTTTTATTTTCATTTTTATTCCAATTTTTATTTTTATTTTGATGATTTCTTTGTTTTTATTTGCTTTTTATGTTATTTTCTACTGCTGCGAGTATAATTGTCTTTACACTCTAGTACGTATGTCTAGCGCTTGTGCTTGTAATGCAAATAAAGTAATTAAAGTAATAAAATGTAATTTTGCCGCCAGCGTTGCCTACCTGCAGGCGCACAAACAGTGTAACATTGTAATTGCTGTAATTCCGTTGTTGTTGCTACTGTTTTTCTGACTTCATCATTTTCATTTAATTTTTGCGTGCGCAATTTTCCTCACTATAACACACAGTAAGGTGATAATTACAGTTATTTAATCATTTATTAACCCCCCTCCGCCGCTGTTCGTATGGGTGGTGTCGGTGTCATTACTTGCCTGCTGGCTGTCACATCTTTGGCGTACATGCAATATTTTGATAAATTTACATTTGACATGGCAATGTCACTGACTCGTGTTGTTGTCCTTGTTGTTGTTTTGTTGTTAATACATTTGACATTTAGCTGTCAAATTGGGGTTTGTCCTGTTGCGTCCGTCCTACGGTGCCAAGTTGTTGGATCTTAGTTGTTGTGTTGGTTGGGCAAATGAGCTGCCATTCAACAAGAGTTTTCAATTAAAGCGCGAAAGACTGCTTCAAGTAATAAGTTTAGGTGACAAATATAATTATGAAATGGAATTAAAATAAAATTATGAAATATTTAGCACTTCACGAAATTGAGCACACATTTGTAAGAGGGTTGTTACAATGCTTAATTTTGTGAATTTATTTGAAATTTTGTTTTTTGGCTGTCATTTTTAATCATATGATGTAGCATCATATGATGTCAAATCATATACATATACATATATACATATATCACATATATCACTTGATCCTTTTTTAAATATGAACTGTTTTTTTTTTAATATTTTGTGCATAAAACACATTGAAATATATGTGATAGTTGATAACAGGCAATATTTGATCATAAACCTTAGCATGTCATGATCTTGCATTAGCAGTACGCACTCCAGATGACATCAAATGATGCTCAAAAATTAATAATTTTTATATATTTTTTGGCACAATATAATATTACGCTAAATTGAGAACAACAAAAATCATTTAATCAATCTATATTTCATCTGTAAACCTTAAGCGCAGCTTCACATTTATTTATAGTAATGCGTCTGCTATAAATACATTTCCTCGCTGCCACACATTGCGTTGATGAATCGCCTGTCAAAATGCATTATGACAAAGAGCAAAGGGTTGTCAGATGTCACAATAAACATATAAACTGCATGCCACACACTCAGATTTAATATTTAAATACAAAAAATATAAAAATACAACAACAACCCTCTGAAAATAAAATCAAAAAAGGCATATAACTCACTAAAAGCCACGCTACCTTTTCTTATAACCAACGAAGCTTACACTTCTGGAAGCATTTAAAGCTTCACTCAGACTCATTCACACACACACTCATCAACCATATGCCACATGTATGCTAATGAACAACTCCGTGAGTTATGCCATCGGTGAAATGTCGTTCAGAAGTGACAGTAGTTTATTGGACAGTAACACTGAGGCCAAGAGCGGAGCAACGACACGCCGTTATGTTGCATGTCTGCTTACTGTGTGTGGGTACAAACATATAAATATGTCTGATGGAATCCGTATTCGCGCCGCTTATTACTTTACTTAAGCCCACACTCAATCAGCGATTTCTTAGCACTGGTTAGCCTGTCCGTCCGACGCGCACATTCTCTTGTCAGTGGCACATACCCAGGCAAATCAAACACACCACAAGCAGACATAATCGCTTGCAATGCATTAATGATGATGTGCACTTGCTCGACCGAAGGCATCAAAATGCATTGCCACCTGACCTGACCGATGTCGGCAACCACAAGTTAAGGTACGGCTTAGTGCAGCTTAGATGCGTGCGGCTTAGTCCGTGATTACTTTGGAGCTGTCGCTTATGGTTGCTTGTGGTCATTAAGGTGGTGCTTATGTGAGAGGATGAAATTTCAGTCTTTTGTGACTTGAGCAGTCTTTAATGATCTTCAAAATTTGTAGGCGATATCTTCAGTTGTAGTAAAATGGAACCAGGCTTTGAGTTTTAGAAACGCCAATTTGATTCATTTTGTAAGAATCACCCTAGTTTTTGTGCGTTTTGTGTTTACGCTGTATGTATCGCAACTATTTGCCAGCTGACCGCTTATTAAATGCATCACTGAGTTGCTGTCGCACATGGGTATTCATTATTTATATATTGCTATTTTGTAAACATTCAAAAATTCACTTTGACAAATTTTTGGTGTTTTCGTTTATTTATTTATAATATTTCCTGCCATTTTTACTATCTCAATTACTTTTTGGCGTTTGCTTCACGCCAATTGGTGTTCATATTTTGTGGTTGCTGTGGTGCTGCGGTCCCGCCAATAAACATCGATTAAAATCGACCAACTCATATGGGTTAAACAGAATTTACAAATTTATAAATTTACATATATATATAATGTATATTCACAGCCAAATAATCGTCGCCAATCGGATTTGTTGTCAATCATTCGACTTTTGCGGTTTTTCTGTGCAGTTTTAAAAGTGCACTCGACAATTTGAAGTTAACCACTTGCGGTGATTAACAGCAGCAATCGACTGGGTTGCAATAAAAAAAAAATAAATAAAATGTTGCATACAACATGGCTAAAAAAATAACTGTCAATTGAAAATAGTAAAGTAAAATTTTTAAAACGAAATATAAAAGTTGTTTTGAGAGAAGGGTAATGGGTTTAACAATCCCCTCTATAATCCATTAGTGATCATATTTTTTAATTGGTAGTAAACAGTGAAAACAAATTTTTGGATTTGTGAAAAAAATATCGGTGGCAATTCTATACAGTTTGAAGCTTGTTCCCCAGTAGATTCCAGCAATTTTTTGTCATCGACAACTTCCCGACGAATGTTACATTCTGGAACTAACAGGTTATTTAAACCAGTTAACTGAAACTGTCTATCCATCTGTAAAATCGAATATTACGTAGATTATCTAATGAAATGTAAAAAGATCGATAAAATCATATAAGAAGTGTTTATAATTCCACCAAAGCTACTCAAACTAATTTTCAACACAAGTTGATATCTCCGTGTCTTTAATTATAGTGAACAATGAGACCAATAAAACATAGTAGATCGAGTTATTTCAGGTTCCAACTACTCATCCTTCACCAAACCCTTCTTTTGTACAGATTATAGAAATTATAAAATTTCTGACAATATAAGTGATGCATTTTGTATTTTTTCCGTTAACGTAAGGAACTTACATGATTTCAGGGATTTCCGAGACCTCCCAAGGGTTAAATAAGTAAATGTCTGCTGCTACAACAATTGAAACCTATCTAAAAATGATTTTTTAACCATAGCAGACTGCCCGTCCAAGTTGATACTGTGTTTTTTGTTAAATTTCATTCAAGTAGTTTTTTCTGCACCTATAATTCTCACCACGAGGTTCATGAAATATGTGAAATTTTAATATTTTTAGTCTGACTTTGGAAATGGATATATTTTAATATTTATGTCTGCTGTGATATTTGAGTCTTCTCAGACAATTGTGTAGAGGATAGATGGTATATCTTTCTAATTTAAATTTTTATCAAATCTTATCCCTTTACTGACCAACTTCGTATAAACATAATCATATAATACATAATAGCAATCAAAGTATTTCACAAAACCTCCAGCTTTTAACTCATAAATCAATCAAAATCTTCAAATAGCCATTACGAATCGCCTGGATTGACAGTAATTGCGCATTTGTGTGGCTGCGCTGCGACAACTTCAAAAGCAAATTAATAAAAAAAGAAACGCATTTACTTGTCGCAACACCCTTTTTTTATGCATTTTCATTTTAAAGCCGGATTATAAGATATGATTGTCACGTCAATATTTTTCGTACAAGCAAAAGCAGCCGCAGTAAATTACGAAAGTAGCGACGCGGCAGATCTCAAGATAAGATGCGAGAGCGAGAAGCCAAGCCGGAAGGCGTTGCAGAATACGAGTATAGTAAAAAAGTGAAGATGATGATGCTGCTGCTGTTGATTACGTTGACGAATTGTAATAAAGAACCAATGTCGCTTATGAGGCTTAATGTTCATGCTATTGTGAGTAACCTCAACGACGAGTTGCACGTACTGTTCATGGTTTAATACTTAAATTGAGGCGAGCTCAAGCAATTACGTACAAAATGCCAGTTGAAACGTAATTTTGATGGAGCATGTGATTACATAACGCTTACAAAAGGTGACTGATGAAGGCAAGGTAAAGAAAAGTAAAAAAAGAGCAAAAAGAAGCAGCAGCAAATTTAACAAGCACACACAATCCAGTGGTTGAAAGGCACTCGGTTACTTAACAATGACACAAAAAGGCAATGCTCACTGACGCCTTTTCTCAAAATCAATTTCGGCAAATATGAACACACAGCTCGGGTGTGCTAGACCTTTGCGGCATTCGATAGCACCGACAGAGCGACCAAGAGTTGAATTGAAGTTAATTTGATGCGTTGGTTAAGCAGATGATATTGGAGAAAGACGCACGATAAAAGCAACAATAACAACGAACATACATTGAGTGAAGACCTGTTTGAAGAGCTGCTGTATTGCTTGCAGATTGATTGTGTTTTGTTGCAAGTCACACATATGTAATTCTACGGTAAAGGTTAAGAAACAATAAAGGTAACACGAAAGGATGAGAAAGGAAAGAAACATAAGTTCAAAGGAAATCAAATCGTAACGCAATAAGCTTTATCATTGTTTGGGCTGTCAGATTTGAGTTAAGACTGCTTATTAGTTATCACAACGGATTATTATTAAGCGAGCGCTATATTTCTGCTAAATACATTGATCTTTAATAAATACATCAAAGACATTGTATTGGGTGTTATTCGATTCGAAAGAGCTGTGTCGCATTCCAGGTCCCTCACTTTTCCCCAAAAACCAGCGAAAATATTACCGACTCTAACGGAGTTCGCTCAAAACCTTTTGATAAAGAAGTAGATGTCAAACAAGCTTGATAAGTATTATTAACTACCTGAGAACGCTCCATAGATGCAACTTTTGGCTTGTTTTTCTTTTACTGCATCCAATCATAAAGGAACCGGATTTATCGAATGAAACCGTGAGAGCTTCGCAGAACTCTCGAGCTCAAGTCAACAAAATCGCTATAAGCAGAGATGTTCCAATGTGGAAACGGGACGAGAGATTTTCGTAACTAAGGGACGAAATATCAGAATCTTTTATTTGAAATAGAGCCTTATAAATAAGAAAACCTTTTCTTATGAACCCTTTCCTTATCTTTTGCCACATTTTCAACCAACATCAACCAACCAAATCGCGATTTCATTGTTCATTCATGCCACAACTGACTGACTTATCACTTCAGTCACACAATCCAATAAAAATTATTTCAATTGCACTTTTCCACTCTCAGACACATACTCACTAAATGCAAATTTGAATATCGCAAAATTGCTAAGAAAATCAAATTCGTTATTCCCTTTGCTGCCATAAATGGCCGAGTAAGGCTTTGAGGGCAGACAATGCTGGCTGCTACAGCGCTTACTAGGCAACTGTCTTATTTTCAAATTCAAATTTTTATAGAAATAGATTCATATGTGTATATATATATGCTGTGTACTATGTAGGCACTGTCGTAGACCTGACTCACCTTAACTGCACTTCGACTGTTTTAAAGCGTTTCGAAACGATTCGTTGTGATTTGCATACAAATATGGTTTGACTCGGTTTAGTTGCGCTTTTTTGCAATCCTAACCGTTGCACTAATGTAGTGACGGTGAAGCATGTTCGAATGCAAATTTTAATTGAATTTAAGGCAATCAAATGAAATTGAAAATTATTTGAGATGTAGATAAACGGAAAGAAATAAAAAATAATAATTGAATGAATGAATTGTATTCAATTAAGTTAAATAATATCTTCATTAAATTGACTTAATTAAACTAATTTGAGATTTCAGACAACCCTTTAATTGAGTCAATTAGCTAATTTATCTCTTTAAGTTTTTAAATAATTGCATATATATGGAGATGGATATACCTACTCATAAATTTAATGATTTTAGCCGCATTTAAATAATTTAATTTCAATCAATTAAATTATATGAACTAAATGGATTCAATTAAATGTGTTGTATAATAACAATATGAATTTAAGAAGATTAAACTATGAATAAAGTAAAAAAATATAGCTAATTTGAACACAATTAAAAAATTAAATCAAATTATACTAATTTTTAACTGTTTGAAGTTAAATTAAAAGTTAATTTACTTAAAATAAGTATATACAATTATATTAAGTAGCATTATTAAATGAACTAATTAAGATTAAATTAATTAAAACAATTATAATTACGTATATACATTAAGTTTTTTGCCAATTTAATTAGTTTAAAATAATTTAAATTAAATTGATTATTTTAATTCAATTAAGAAATAAAAATAAAAATAAATCAAATTACACACACAATAAATTAAGTCAAATAAAATAAATCAATTAAATTGAAGTTTAAATTAAGAAAATAATTACTTGCAAGTTTTGGAGTAGATCAAATGAATAGCAACTTAATTGGTAACAGTAAAACGAAAAAAATACCTCGTTAAACCGCTATTAAGCAGCTGTTATTGCTTTTGGCAACACATCAATGTAAACGAATGCATTTGCCACTCGGGTCGGACCACGCCAATACACCGTGCAACACATGCTTTGTCACTAATTGCCGCCATTCCTCATTCCTCCAGTGTATTAGCCAGGCCATTTGCAGAGTGGCTGCCAGCTTAAATTCAAAGCAAAACCAAAGCGTAATCTAAAAGCATTACTTTCAATGCAAACATTTTGCTGCAGGCATTTTACTAATGCTGCTACAGATTTTGCATTATTCGAACGTATTTGTACAAAGTGCATGGCCATTTTGGGGCAGGCAGCAAACGTCAAAGTGTTTAGTTCTAAAACGGCCAGAGCCAGAGCCACAACCAAAGCTAAAGCCAAATCCAAAGCAAAGCTTTGCTGGCGAACGAAGCAATAAAAGAAGTGAAAAATGCATTTCGCATTCAATTTGCCATGATTTATTCCACTCAATTATTGATGAGGCAGAGCAAATGCCAAACGAACGTGCCGCATTGCCAATGGTTACAAAAACACTAGCACACATATTGGTTGGCTGTATAAGTATGTAAGTGAGTTGTGTTTGTAAGGAGTGAGTGAATGGATTGCCTCTTTAGCTTAGTTGGTGTTGCGCGCAAATCCATCAGTTGCGGCTGCACAGCGAATTCATTCGTCAAAAGTGGCCATGACGATGACCAAGAAGCACATTGGCAGTGCACGGAGTGAGAGGGGAAAAAGGATCAGAATTAAGAAGACGTATATATTTAGTATCGAATTAAAAGAAGCGCTAATTGCATTTACACATAATCCGCAAGGCTTGAAATTAAATAAGTAATGAAAATTTACTGCTTAGGAACGATGTGGGATGTAGAATAAGGTCAGTATACAGCATTGTAAAAGAGATTTTAAGTGAAAGGAAATGAAAATAATCTAATAATAACTAAAATCATGTAGTGGAACGAGTTGATATCGGAAGTGAAACGATGTGGAAATGAAACATTAAACATTTTATCATCAATAAATTATGCTAATAATTTTAAAATGCAATTTTAAGAAAAATAACAATAATAATATTGCTGGAACGATATGGAATGGAACACTAATACCACGAAATTGTGTGAAATGGGAATGTATTGCAATATGGTGAGCCCGAGAATATTGAATAAAATATGAAAAACTTTTCAATGCCTAGAATTTATTTACGTGAAAGAAAATGAAATGAAACAGTATCAAACTTTTTACGAAAATATTTGTCGCCAATTTCTTCTTTCTAATCACGTTAAAATAAAACTCAATATAGAAAATGTAGATAAATAATTCAAATTATTTGATCATTAACCTCTCAACAATTTCCTACTGGATCACTTCTGATTATATATCGCATACATTTGCCAGTTAACAAACGCTTGTGGGCCGACGAATGTGAAAAATATGCACAATTTTAGTGGATTTTACCAGAAAATAAATAAGTGGGCAACAAAAGCGGCAACAGCAACAGCAACAACAGCTGAAAACAACATATCAAACGTTTGTATTGCTATTCAGCAGCCTTCAGGCATTCAGTCATTCAAAGCAAAGCACCACCAATTGACGCTGCCACAGCTGAGGATTAGTGTCCCCAGGGCAACCACGGACACATACGTGTTCGGACCGACGATGGACAGAGCGAGCGTAGCCTAAAAAAGGAGCTAACTAGAGGAAAAATTTTGCACCAAATAGGCTAGAAAGCACAGAAGAAAAGCACATAGCAAAGGCGAGCCGGAACTCATTTCCAAAGCACATGTGTGCGGTGACAGCTGAATCGGGAAGCCAGCCAACGGCTGATATGGGAGGCTGTGCAAAATGGGCGTTAAGTATTCGCGCCTCACTCGCGCCAATAAAACGATTGCGAAAAAACAACGAGGGAGATAATAAAAAATCCAAGCCTCGTCGCTGGGGCGGACAAGCGTTCTCGAACTTTGATGGATAGTTTAACACGTAACTGTTTTTTATTTCGCTCTTTGTCTATTCGTTGCGGCATTTGTTGGCCCTCAAGTAAAATAGCCATTTAGCAAAGTGACGTACTGCGCGGGCTAGAACTCATTATGAGTGTGTGAGTGTCTAAAAGCTGCAATGCCAGCACTTTTTCCATTCAATGCGAATTTTCACAGTTTTTATAGATTTTAGTTATCACTTGGAAGTCGTAACTAATCGCATAGATTACTTTCGTAAAGGCTTAGTTGGCGCATTTATTATCCTATTAGTTGTTGGTGTTGTTCTTTTGTTGTAGAGAAAATCATTTAACGCGTATTTAGAAAGCAGTGGATTTGGGCATTAGAATTAAGGATGGTTTACGTAGCAAAATAATCGGTTTAATACAAAGAAATTAGTTGTTGGTGTTGTTCTTTTGTTGTAGAGAAAATCATTTAACGCGTATTTAGAAAGCAGTGGATTTGGGCATTAGAATTAAGGATGGTTTACGTAGCAAAATAATCGGTTTAATACAAAAAAATGCATTATTTTTGCATTAAGCTTAAGCTTTTATTGAAGAAGGTTAGTATAATTCGATGCAGCTCGAATATGCATTGTGCCACAACTGTTACTATTTTGAGGGTAATTTGTACTACCACTCTTATAGAAAGCCTCGTCCCAATTCAAGGTCAATTTCCCATCGATATTATCAATTGTCATAGATAGAAAGAAACAGTTAGTAATCACTTGGGGGTAGGTCCGGACTCCAAGGTGGATGATCAAGAACCGTCCAACCAAGGTTCCGGAGCTACCACTATAGCTCTGTGTGGGCTGGCATTATTCTAAGGAAACACAATTCCTCTCCTCTTGATCAAAGCTAATCACTTCTGGGTAATTGCTTCCTTCAGACGATTCATAACAGATCGATAATAGTTTGGGCGTAAGGATGTAACTCATAGTGAATGTTTCCACAGACAATGATTCCAAATGCATAGCAAAACCTTACTGACCATCAATCTTGGATTGGTCACCATTTGGGTTGACTCACCGCGTTTTGACCTCGACTGTTTTCGATTGCCGGTGTCATAAAACCCATTTTTATCACTACTAACCATCAGCTTCAGGAATATATCGATTTTGTTGCGATTTACCTGCAATTCGCAGTTGTAAATTCGGTCCATGATGTCATGACTCATATAGACACCCATAGTTCGAGCTTTTTGGTGCGTCCAGCCTTATTTAAATGGTTCCACACGGTTTTTTGTGCAATGTTTAGCTTGGGCAGTCGAAATAGTGTCTTAGACGTTAAAACCCGAAGATTTGCATTACTTTACAGGTATTTTCGACAATTGAGCTTCCAGAGCTTGATCTCTCGTGAGATCTTTGACGATAAAACTTCACGGTATCAACGAACCCGAAATTGTGGTTGGTATTAACTGTTATAGTATCGCAACTTTTAACACTATTCTCATTTTCAGTCGCCTGGCTTGTTTAGTCGCCTTTATTGAAAAAAATCTGTAAAATATAGCGTATTTATTTCTCTTTGCTAGTGCCCATTTTTGAGGCGTGCTCAAGCAATACTGAGTAAAGGAATCACAAAACTGTCTGAGAAGCTTTTTTAGGA
Source organism: Zeugodacus cucurbitae (assembly GCF_028554725.1). Lineage (NCBI taxonomy): Eukaryota > Metazoa > Arthropoda > Insecta > Diptera > Tephritidae > Zeugodacus > Zeugodacus cucurbitae. The sequence goes on from NC_071671.1 coordinate 22,783,724, forward strand.
CATACTTTTAGTTTTCTCATGGTATATATTAAAGGCGAATTACAGATTACTAAAGCCAACTATTGGAAAAGTAATGGATTTATTTTAACTGGACCTTATATAATTATTCGAATTATTTAAAAAAAAAAAAAAAAAATATTAAATTTTTATTTTAAATAAATGAAATTTTAAGCATAAAATGAATAAGAAAATCCACATTTAAATGACAATTAAATTGTTCGGTCAATATTCACATGCCACATATTTTTTAATCAGTCCTTCCTCAGATACACACACATACATATATCACACATTAAAGCGTATAATTTATTTGTATAATTCCGTTTTTGCTCATTTTTATACAATTATGTGCTTTATATTTCCTACTGTTAAATATTCTTCTGCTTTTTTTGCGCTTTGGAATGCATTTATGCCACGCTATATACATCTCCAGCGCTTCTCCACTTCGACTGCTCGCCGTCTGCGGTCCGAAATGAATGCAAACTTATGAAAAATTTGGCGCGCAGGAATTTCATAATTTGATAGTCGTTACGGCAGCTCCTGCTGCTGGCGTCAGGCTTCCCTCTATATGCTTACGACAACAACAATCCAAAGCTCAAACATACCTGTCTTTGCCATTTGTTTGCCGCGTTTCCCATTCGTTATATGCTTTTTTGGGCTTCGACTTCTTTTGAATTCAGCAATTCAACATTTTGTGGAATTTTTTTATGAAATTTATATGCGTACGTGCGCAAAATTAGTAAAAGGCAGCCAGCCGATGGCGGCGACATGGAGTTCGCGCAGGCGCAGCGAATGCGGTTTTGTTGGCTGACGCTTCGTGCGTTGCAAATGTGACGCTTAAATTAGGCATTAAATGGCAAAATGAACTGCAGCAGCAACAATAAAAACCGCAGCAAAAACAACAAAATTACAACAACAACATTGGCGTTATAAGGTCTAATAACCGTCTTCATGGCTGCCACACAATTCCAATGAAGAAAATGATGACTTCAATGACTTCAATGACTCCAGCTTCTTCGAGCGCTCACAGCGCTTGGCTCTATCAATGCAACATTGGGTTGCACGTCTCTTCTATGCTGCTCATGGTGCCCACTTGGCTGTCCATTTGGCAGGCTGTTGACCATGTATGGCTTGTCTCCGCCTTCACAGCGCAAGTAGCGCCTCTCCCTGTCGCCTCCTCAGTCGACGCACTCTCTGGCACTGTGGATCATCAATATCACTCCATCACTTCAATACGTCGTTGTGTTATTGCTTGATTGACAGTTGCATTCAACTTGTGGCTTGATCAATGACGTGCAGTCCGTCGCACAAACACGCACATACACGAATGCTCAAAATTATTCAGCAGAAATTTTGCCAGCTCATTGTTCGTTCATTTATATCCTGCCCCTTTTTTGTTGTGTGCGTTTTTTAATCATTACTTCTGTTGTTTTTGTTTTGTTCAGCCAATTTATGAATTATTTATTTATTCGCTTTTTAAATGCCATAAATGCTCATTTCAAATACAAACGCAGACACATATACGGAATTAATGCCTGTGTGTCATTATTGAAAAATTCATATTGCATTCTTATTCTAATAAATTTCGCTTTTTCTTTTAACTGTTGCTTATTCTCAGTTTCCCATCTTTCTCATTGCAGGTAAACATCTGAAATTTCTTGGAATTCTTTTTTCTATTCTAAGTCACTGATTGGACTTCAAAGCTGCGCATAATGTGATGTGGCATGCAACATTTAAGTTTATGTTAGCTAAATGAAGGTAACAATATTTTAAAATTTTATTGTCAGATTTTCATAACGTTCAATACTAAAGCTCTACAGCCAAAAGTAAAAAAAAAAAATTAAATAAAAATTCTAATTCTAATATGACGATTGTTTGAAAGAAGCTTACTTTACTTACAAATCATTTACGAATCTCGAAATGTAAATCCGTAATTGGCAAAGTAATGTTATTTAAGATATTATAGGTGCTTATAGCTCCGGAGCATCGGGATTGTTGTTATAAAATCACGAAATTTCAAAAGTGGCAAATAAATTTCTAAAATTTTTCGAAACCGATAAACAGATAATATATTGTATAGTTACAAAAATATTATTTTGAAAATAACAAAATTTACGATATTTTGAAATCATAATTTTTGAGATTCATAAGAACAGATTTCTAAGAATATTAGGTTGATTAAATTGTAATCGCTTTTCCATAACTATAGCTCATAATAGGTTTTAAAAATAGATAAATTTATGGCAGCACTTTTATCTATAGAATCCATTGAGATTCATGCCTTTTGTTAATATTGCAACTTAACCCATTAAACGCGAAAGCTAAATAGCAAAGATAGAGGAACCAAACTTTGTGTGGATACTACAAGGGTTGATATGTATACAAAACTACAAACAAAAGTTTCGACCCCTATACGGGGGGGTCTGCACGACCCGTTACATATATGTAACGCTCGCGCGGGTTTCTGTTATGTAATACAATGTTTGATACTGACATGTAAATAAACACTTCCATTGGATTTAATTCATCAATTTTATTATTTTAATTATAAAGTTTACAAAAAGAAAACGAAACAAGTACCATGGTCGTCGGACTTGTCCATAAGTACGACAAAAGTGATTAGCAATGGTTCTTCTAAACTGTAGCTGGGTTAGCCCGTGTCCGCCTTTTCTATGTAAGAGCCAAGCATTTTGAATGGAGACATCAACCAACCAGGTAAACGTTGAGAACCACCACTTCTTCCCTCTAGCTCCAATCCTGTAAGCGTTAACGTTTTGGTCCATACGGTCTGTTCCGCCCATATTCTTATTATACATTACGATAGCAATGGGGACTTGAACCTGAATTCGAGCATGTTCTGCTCTAGAGTATCTTCCAGCTGTCCCTACCGGTTCCTTCCCAAATAAAGTTGATGCAACGGAAACTACTGCATTGTCTACCCATTTTGTGACTGTAATATCGCATTCAGAAATCCGGGAACTAACCATATAACCACGTTCCTTTTTTTCAACTTATCCTTCAGTGGCAAAGGGCAAGAAAGGGAAAGGGAAAGGGAATTTTGCCGAATTGTTCCAGTTCCCTCATATTCCATTTTTTTAATCCAACCAAAACAGGTATTGAAGTGAAGAGATTACCGAAAAATAATTGAAATGGAATAAATCGATCATTGAAAACAACGGAGCAGCGTTCTTTCCATAGTTTGCAGCGTACTCTTCGTTCGTCCTAGGGTTTTTTCCCTGATACATCTCGAAGTTTAAAAGATAACCGGAAGGCGTATTTAGACCCCACATTTTATAACCAAATCTCAATGGTTTGCCTCTAATAAATTGTTTACAACCGTGTCTGCCGTAGTATTCCACCATTGATTCATCATAGGACAAATTCCGCTCTGGATGAAAATTTTTAGCAAAATTCGCTTTTAAAGCATCAGTCAGGGGTCTCAATATTTTAAAAAATATTTTATCCGATAAATCTGTCTTTGCGGGGTCAATAAAGTGTAGATTTCCAAAAATAGTTCGAAAACGATCACGCCTTATCGAGTCAATAATCATAAGATTTTGAATATCTTTGTCAACGCTCCAATATGCTTCTTTCTTTGGAGAATAGGTATATCCACTTATTATCAGAATTCCTAAAAATACTTTCATTTCTCCAACTGTAATATTTGGGTTCCCATTATTATTTAAGAGCGAATATCTGTTTGACTCGTCACACAGCATTTGCAATAATTAATCATCAAAAAACTTTTGGAATTGCTCATATGGCTCTAGGTTGCTGCAATTACTCTCAGGGAAAATTGGAGATATAGGTTCGATATAATCATCGACCCACGTAAAGGATGGTTTGGCTCTATTAGCCTTACTAATCTAAAATTTCAGCGTCCATTTTAAAGTCGGTATTTTTTCTTGTAACAATTTCACAATCCTCGACAAGCTGTGTATGTGACAAGTTTTCCAAAGTACCGCCGTCTTCATCTGCCGAATCATCACCTGAAACAGCACCGCAGGAGCCTCTATATATTTAGCTTCCACCTCTTCTTCTTCATTATTTGTCAATTCGTCCAAAACTGCGCAAACTTCTTCAACAGTTAGTTTTGCCCTAATAACGGAAGAGCACGCACATAAATATGTATATTATATATAGTTATACAATTCATAATGTGAACCCGCGAACGTGACATATATGTCACAGCTACACAAGACGAAAAAAAACTACAAATACAGTCATTTTAAATTTTTTTTTTTTTATTAGCATAAAATTTCAAACACTATTAAAATATACAAACCACTCTTTTCACATAAATCGGTGACACTTTATTAAAAATCGTACTTACCGACAACGTGTTTCCATTTCGATAGTTGTTTTAGGTGTATGAAATCGGCTTCGTGTTCACTGCGCTACTAATTTTGCTACACTAAACGGAAAAGGCAAAATATAGCGCACACTTATTCTTTGATTTGTACACATCAATTCTAATTTATAATTTGGAACATTTAAAATTGTATTTCGAAAAAGTCGTTGATTTATGTGAAAGATCGGAGCGTTACATATCCGTAATACTAGCGTTTAATGAGTTAACTGTATAAAAAACTGTCTTCGATATGTGGCGCTATATGCAATGTACGTTTCCTTCTTCAACCTTCGATATTTTAAAAAGCTCGAGATTCAGTTACGCTAAGGATCAGATTTAAAATGTTTGACTCGACTATTTTCATATATAATAATAACGAACTTTCCTAAAGTTAATTTTGTTGAACCATCTTACCTCGGCTCAGAAGTTCCCTGAAAGCATTCACTGGCAGTGCAATATTTGACTTCATTACCAATATTTTGTGGAACAGGGTTAGGTGTTGAACCAAAATAAAATATATACATATGCCTCTAATATTAAAATAGAATATAATTATAAGCCTTCCTGAGTACCAACAAAGCGTTCCACTCAAACAGGTCCTTCAAACAGGTCTAATCGCCGGCACGTTAGTTGGGTAAACTCTTTTGGTACGTGGTTGCATTTTTTTATTTGCATTCGTTACAAAACAGTTAGACTAATATTTTTGTTATTGTAGTTGTTGCAATCAACACTGCGCGTGCCTTTTGCTACTTTCCTGAGTTGTACAGTTCTGTCTCAAAGCCCGACAAAGCACAACTTAGTGCCAGTATTTTCACGCGACTGTACGTGCGTTGTATGCAAATTTTCGAAACAACAACAACAAATGTGTATTTAAGTAAAGTTAGTGCAACAACAAAATTGGAACTAGTACTATAGAGGAACCAGACTACCCGAGCGGAGAGTGTGGATTGTTGGAGGAAATTTGCGGGTACAGCTGCTGGAAAGAAGAGAAAATAACGGTGCTACAAAACGCTGAAAATGATTGTGAAAATATATTATATTATATATATATATGGATATACTTTGCCTCCACAAAAGCCAAAATTCCCTCACATTCCCTCCTATCTGGTTTTACCTTTGTGTTAACTTCTTTGTTGTTGCTCTACCACATACGAGTATATGCCAGCCTGTGTCCGCACGTCCCAACAACGCGCATTTTAATTTATGACTTTGTATTTATTTAAATTAGGAACTCATTAGGAGTCGGTAACGCCGTCTGCGTTTAAGCAGCCGTCAGCTACCTTCCTTACCTCTCCGCCATCTCCATACAGCGCAGCATATAAAAATGTTCCACCGTCAAAGTGCCCCAGCGTCTGCATTGTAGAGCACTTCAGTGTTGCGCCAAGCATGTCTGCCTGCTGGCTGCTTGCAACATTTTGTTGCCCACGCCGCAAGAGTTGCTTGCTACTTTTTTCTTGCCACATTTTCATGCTGTTCGCCGCTTTTATGTCATTACCACTTTGGTTTGCCATTTTTTAGCGCCACTACATTATGCTATGTTGTGTTTGTTGTTGTCGTTCTATGCGTCAGGCGTTGCGGTGGGTGGGCTGGACCACGCTTAACACAATTTGCTCTTTAATAGCAAGGCTTAAGTGGTAAATTGTCTATTAGCAAATTGAGTTATGTCTAGGTATAAATTACAAATACAATTAGGGCAAAAACAACAATAAATGGGGTTTATATCGAAAATATTTTTTTGAAACGGCCACACCAATTTATGACTAAAAAATAAATTTTGAAATTTCTTCATGGAGGATATAATTTATGTTTTAATATACAAAATTATTTTCTGATTTTTAATTAATCTAATTTTCGATTTATAAAATTTATTAAAGCCCACAAAAATGTTATACCATAAAAAATGTCTTAACATTGGTCATAAAATTTGTCTTAACATTTATATTATCTCAACCTCCAACTTTTATAAATTCGAGTTTTCACAATGTCGCCAAAAATGTCTTGACATAAAATATTTCTTAGAATAAAATATGAATTAAAAAAAACTTTAACAAAAAAATTTATTAAAATCCTCCAAAGAAAAGTTATGCCATAAAAATTTCTCAAAAAATGTTTTAGCATTAAAAATGTCAATGTGAAATCTCCCATAGACATTTGATAGAAACCTAAAGAAACCACATCTTACATCTCTATTAAACTAACATTATTAAAACATCCGTCTCTCTACATCTTCATTCAACTTTTATTAAAAATTTGTATTTGAAATCGGATCCATTTAACCGAAAATCATTTATACTTATTTCCAAACAAAAACTGTTAGCTTAAAAATGTTTAACCATTAAATATGGCGAGTCATGAAACTAACATCAGTTAAATATTAAATATTTATAGTACTGCTGCGTGAAATTTTCATCCAAAGGGATGTTGTGAGAACTGAAAATATGTCTTAACATAAATTATGGCGTAACATATATTCATTGTCGCCATAATAAATTTCAAATACAATTTCTGCAGAAAGTGAAACTTCAAACAAAAAAATCTCTTGACATAATTTATGGTCAAACATAAAAAATGTCTTAACATAAAATGTGGTTTAAATTGCAATTAAATATAACAAGTTTTAATATCATATAAAATACTATATGCGTGTACTGCATGTAAATTTCATTACCTTTGTTGCAAGCTTTAAATATAGTAAGCATACATATCTCAATAAATTTCCAGTTACAACCATCTCTGCAATTATGCACAAAATCATAAGCTTTTAATGCTAAAAAATTGCGCATCAAATGATTGTAACTCTGTACTTTATGTATTATCAATGAAATCAAATGAATAGTGTAAGTAGTGCTGTTGCACGTGCAACAAATGCTACCATTACTCATGACCATTTTTGCTGGCACTCAACATGGCCGTGGACTGCAATTTGCGCGCCTTTAATCCTTTAGTTCATTACAATACAATTAAACTGAGTCGCCAGCAATGCTGCCACATAATGGTGCAACAACAACACCCACACAAATACAAATGTACGCATTGTTATTGAAATGAGTTACTAGCGAATTCATTTATCTTGAGCTGCGTGGTAGCACTATATGACGCTAATACCCGCACGCTTTGAGCTTCTCCCTTACTTCTCCCGTCATCTTATTGTTATCGATATACAAAGCCGCAAATGCAACTCTGTCTGCAAATGTGCAACATTTCAACAATTAATTGTGAAAAAAGCGGCGGCCGTCAACGCACAAGCGCTTTGTAGGCTTTCTTAGACCAAAATGCTGCTCGATCACAAAAGGAAATCGAAAAGTAAAAGAAAAAAGTAGATTATCTATTTATCTTGCTTTATAATTATGGCTTATTGTGCGCATGCGTATGGTTTTTCATTTCCTTGCTTTCTTGTGTGCGCGCCCCAAAAGCGATCCGTTGACGGAGATAAACACTCCACGCGGCTGGCTAGCTGATTACCTGGCTGACTGGCTCTTGGCTCTGCCGCTGGCTTTGGCTCGCAACGTTTTGTTCAACGCTCGTTTTGTCTGTCTTTTTTTTGTTTCTCTTCGTTTATCTTAGACTTGGGTGTGGATTTCATATAAAATGTGCGCGCTGTGTTGCGCATGCGCGGCTAAATTATACGCTTTTAAAAAGCACTTAAACGTAATTGGATTGTGTGGTAGACAAGCGTTGCCGCTTGAATTGCCGGTGCCCGCGTACATGTGTAGTTATTTGATTATTGTTGTTGTTTTTTATATTTATGTTTTGTAAACATTAATATCCGCATATAAGTGAGTTAATAATATGTAACCTGGTAGCTGTTGTTTAAATATTGGTTCGTTTTATAACTAAATTTAGTGTTTGAGGAAGAAGTTGGATATGATTCTAATAATTTATGTGAGAGAAATCAGATACTTTTTCGTCAAAAAGTCATTCTTTCAGGTTCCAAACCTTCTGTGTAAAATATAATATTTTACCTTTTGTCTCCGTTTGTTTTAACACTGCGAAAGTACACCCAGTTTCAATTTATAGGATTTTTTTTAGCTTTTTGAAAACTTTTTCAGACTACTTAGCAGGAGTAGAGTAGACCAACGGAACAACGGAACATTCGTTACTTATCTCTAAAATCACAAAAAGGGGCGTCAAACTGAATTTCATTTCTCTTGATTCCATCTAAAGAGTATCATAACACGACTCTCCTTATACATATATATCGCTTGCATTAAAACGATCTCGAGTTCATCATGATCTCAATGAAGATGATTTCTACAGTTTTATTTATATTTTAACCATATAAAAAAGCTAACCATATACTCGGTCAATATGACCCAGCGTCATTCTCAAAGGCTTCATGCAGATTCAAATTCATAAATATTTAGTTATATCTGATAAATATCGATTTTGATGGTATTTAATAAATAATTTTACCAATTTTGATATTCTTTGATATACAAAGAGATCTCGTTTTGCATGATTTCTGTTCATCAGAGTTCAGAATAATATAAAGTAAAGTAATTAGAATTTTTAGCTATTTCCTTTTGATTCTTTTCATAGATAATTTGGTAAATGAAGCAATTTTAATAAGTAATCTGATGTTTTTTTATACATCTATCATCATCTTATCTGAATGAATTTTCCTCGGCACGTATAAGATTTATTAGTAAACGGCACAGTTGCTGAAAAAAGTGTCGCGATACTTTTTTGTCTTGAACTAGGGAATAAATAATATTGAACTAAATTATTAAATAAAATTAGCAAGTAAAAAAAAACTTACAACATAAAATATGGTATAACATAAAATATGTCGTGACATTAAAATTAGCATGACATAAATTTTAATGGTTTTGAACTGAGAAATATCTTATAAATAAAAAATTTATAACATAAAAAATGGTATAACATAAACGATGGCTTGACAAAATATATAAAATACTTGAACAAAACTGTTATAACATAAAATATGGCATACATCAACAAATTCCTCAAAAATTAAATTACCTTGTCGCCATATATTTCTTACACACTGTACCGCCTCGTTTACCACTCTCAAGCCTTCAAGCTTTACAGTTGTTCTATTCTGCACGTAACTACTATTTTCTGCAACTCCATATCTCCTTGCTGACTATCTTAATCACTTTGCGCACTGTTCATTCATCCACATCATCAATTTCCTCGCCTCAAGTACGCGGGCGCACACAAATCTACGCGGCCATTAACAACAACCGACAACCAACGAACGGAGGCAACGAGCCAGCCAAAAGTCTACCAGGAATTGCACGAAAATCCCAATCCAACTCCCGAACTTGCTGCCCAGCCAAGCATTCATGCAAACGCTGCCGTTCACTTCCATCTCTCCAGTTATTTCAGCAGCGGCGATCCAAGCGTTCGATTACAGTTCATGGCAGAGTGAATTTCGGGCGGACAAGCAAAAGCGATGGCATAAAATAAATTTATAAGGATAAAAGCTGATTGCTATATACATATATGTATATATTGGCTGTAAGTCTCTCTCACTCTGTGTGTGAGTCTTATCAGATGCACAGCACTGCGAACTAGCGATTTGATGCGCTGACCGGCAGCCTATCAACTGCATAGAGCACAGCACTGCGAGCGCGCAAAAGTAAATGAAGTGAATTAGGAGTGGATGGAGTGTAGTAGCTAAAGTGTGGTGGCCGGATGACCTTTATGGCAGCCAAAAAGCGCGCGCGCCACCCCCATCATTCACCGCGCCCCGACGAGCCTTTGGTGAATACAAGCAGCGCGCTCTCTACCAAACCTTGTTTACTACTGTTTGCTGTATTTGTTGCACACAATGTGCAGTCTTATTTTGCCCTAACTATCTGTCTGCTTAAATAACCATTTCTTTGTCTCACCCTCCATCATCATCTTCTCCTCTCATCTCTGCCTCTTCGTGCAAACGCATTTCCTTTGAATACTTCATATTAAAAATGAATAAAAGCTGCATTTTCAAAAGATATCTACGCTTGCGATAAAAATATTCGCAAAAATAGCAACAAAATGTAAGGAAAAACAACAATAAATTCAACGTAAAGAAATCAACATGCGCCCAAAGCGAATTCACTGTCTCAACCAGCGAGCGAGCTGGTTGGCGTGTAGAAGTGAAAAAATTTAATGGTTTTCATAGATTTCAATAATAGATTTGAAGTTCGAGTTCAAGCTCACAAGACCATTAAATTGTTTTTCGTTTTGCCACTCGTTGCTCTTCGCTTTGTTTCTTTTTTTCATTTTGTTTTGCACTTTTTGCTCGAAATAGACACACCCTGCAACGGCTCTTTCAAAAGCGGCGATGTTGTGCTCCTTGAGGGAATTCGGTATTTGTACCATATTGTTTTGGCGTATTGATCTCAGTTGGCTCATCTTTGTATTGTATATGCGTTCGTGGATGTAGGGGCTGTCTAAGGTAGAGAACCCTCATTTTTACATGTAATTTATATTCAGACTAGTAAAAGGACCTTACAACGGAAGCAAGTTTAACAGACTTTTTCACTCGTTGTTCAAATTGAGATATCCCTTATTCTGTCAGAAATAAGTCCAGAACCGTGCAAGATCTTCACACTATAATTTTCAAATCAGGAAATACCGAAAGAATAACTGGACCGATTTCGCGAAGATTTTTACAAGACTAAGACTCATTCAGGATCCCTTAGTTTTGAAATGTCAGTTACAGCCTAGGAATAAAAGAGATGGAGAGAATTTTTTGTAGAAATCAGTCGGACAACACTTTCATCCGATTTTTCGAATAAGGATAATGTTTATATCTAATTACCCATTCACTGTTTCCTCCTTCACTTGATATAGTAAAATGCAACCCTCCCCAATACTCATAACTTTTCGACTTTTTGCTATCATTTCACACACTAAACGAGAACGCTTCTGAGTGTTAAAGTACAATGCAATTTGCAATAAATAAAAATTATAGTGACACTCTAAACGAATGAAGCTAATAAGTTGAACTAGAGTCCAATCATAGCCAGATGGAGAGGTTAGATAGGCAAGGCAAAAAGCTAACGGGGCAAGTAGGTGTGCTTTGAAATGATAGTGTCACAAGCGTTGCCAGTGGTAAATGAGTGTATTTATCAAAGGAGGGGAAAGACATATATATACCTTATATACAGTACATATAGAGTTTTAGTTGGCGTTTTGGAGATGAATACCCTGTAGGAAGAGTAGAGTTAAATAACACTAATTTTTTCTTCAAGTAGAACTTACTAAGCTGTAATTCTCAACTGATTTAAAAATTCTGACTGGCCACGATTAAACTCGAGTTGTTATCCTAAAAATTCCTCCAATTTTATTTCTTGAGGCTTCGTTATTGGTTTTCAGTGAACTATTTAACGTTTTCCCTCTTTCAAATAGTTCCTATATTTCCTCCAAGGTCTGCTCTCATTCACACTCGTTTTGCTATCAAGTTGTTGGTCCACTAAAGTAGTTATACATTGAAAATAATGCTTTCCGCAAGGATAAACGAATAAGGATATCTCTTTCGTTGAAATGGAATTACAGTTGTTAAGAGTGTCAACGCATAAAAGAAAGTGAGCGATGAAGATGGCGATTAAAAGTTGAAGATAGCAGCATAAATGGTTAAATGAAAAGTGCAGAATGGTGAGAAAGGAAAATTCGTTGTGTTTGGTGGAGAGTTCAACAGAAAAGGAATCAAATGTAAAAATAAAATAAAAGGAAGTTCGGCAAAGAAATTATAAAAAAAGAAAATGAAGATACAATTGAATGGACGGACATAAAAAACTTAAAATTAGTGCTATAAATTGGAAATTAAATAAATAATTTATTTAATGGAAATTTAAAAAATTTAAAAGAATTTTGAAAAAAAAATTGAAAACAATGGAAATAGATTTTTTAATTTATTTTGAAAAAAAAAAATATTTTTAAAATTTTTTAATAAAAAAAAATATTGAAAAATATTTTTGGAACAAAATATACTAATAATCTTCCCAAATTAAATAAAAAAATTTGTGAAATGGAATAGGCATAGATAAACCGTTTTATTGTCAACTCAATTACAAGACACTTAAACTTAATGTCAGCCAAGGTCAACAAGCTTTACTTGCTGGTAATGATAGTTAATGCTGCTTTAAAACGCATACAACAACAAAAGCAGCAACGTACAACTATTAAAACGAGAAACAGTTAAGTCTTATGCACATACATCCATACAAACACTATGAGAACGCGAAATATCGATCACCTGCTGTGCGGCTAAGCCCCAGCATTTACAGTTTCAGTCAGAGCAAACAGAAGACTTTTTGTGAAAGTGCTGATTAAAGACAAAGTGTTTGTCTATTTAAGGTTTTAACTTGCAAAAGCGTTTGGTGAATGTAGTGTTTGATAGTCGTGCGGGCGAAGTTATATTTTTTGTCGAAAGCTCTTAAAAGCTCCGTGGGATAGCACGAATGCTAGGTAATAGTTGACTTTAGGATTTAGCAAATAAAAAACAGAATTTAAGGTGTATCTTCACTTAAAAGAAAACAGATTATTGTTTGTAAGAATTAGTTATTTGTTCTTTTCTCTAAAAGCTCAAATATATCATAAAATTTTAAAGCTAATGAAATGAACAGAGGTAAGTGAATGCTGGCGAAATATTTAGTCTATAAGTAAAAAAAAGCAAAAAAAAAAAGAGTCATGTAAATTGCCAACAACTAACATAGAAAATCTATGCAATTCTCCATCACTCTCTTTCCCTCTCTGTCTCTCTTTGAACAATTTTTACTTTCCATATATTCAAGTTCATTTGTTATTACTATACCTCGCCATGTACTTTTATTTTTATCACATTATCGCAATCACTATCTTCTATCTTCCGCCTTCTTGGTGACTTTAACAGCATGAAAAGAAGAAAACTATTGCACATTTAACTTTATGCCTTACAACTTCCTAAAGTTAACAGTTAGACATTAAATTGTCCACTACTTTAGTGCTATGGTTATGGAGTAGTGAAAAAAATTAAATTCGCACAAATACTACATCCAACAACAGCCATTACAGTAACTCTGCTAAGCTGTAACGGCTAAACGATGCTTAAGCGCCTGAAAATATACTTCCATTTTATTGAAAATGCCAAAATTACATGGACAGCAATAAAAGTCAAGTAACTTCAAGTACAAATACACATAATAAAAGACAACAAACAGTTCTATTACTTTAAATTGGGAGAATTGCTAAACTTTTGAGTTTTAAGATGAGGTAGCAAATACGAAATTATGGTAAAAGTTTGTAGGAAATTCAGTTATAAACACAGGTTTTCACGTAATTACTTGAAGGAGAGCGGAAATTATAGCTATTGATTTTATTTTGATTATTTTATGACGAACAACAACAGTAAATATACTTATTTTTAATTTAAAAATTAATTGGAGAATTATTTCATTAAAATTTGACAAATACTGCTTCAAAATGTAAGAAATGTTATATATTTCGCATTTCTTAAGTAATGCCAATAATTATTAAAATATTAAAAAAAAATGTTGCCTACGTTTAGGAGTGAGCAAGTAGTTTTAGCAAAGTGCCGCAACGGTTTTTTTTATGATACAGTGGAGGGTTCTTTAATATAGTCGCTCTCTTTGTTAATATAGAAAAACGTTAAGTGAGGTTATCTCTTGTTATTAATATTTCTAAGTAACGCATATACAGTATTTTAAGTATATATTACCCTCCGATATTTTTTGCTTATATCTATCTATTCTTTCAAATTTTCCAAAGCTCATATTAATGTTATTTACTTGTCTATATATTATAATAGATCTCCAGTTCACAATAGTGTGTCTATGTAGCCTACTTTTAGGAGTCTCCGAGCTAAGTTGGACACCTCATTTGTTGTTAATAATGAACAGATATTTTAATATATACTTAAAGTGAAAGTAAAAAAATTAATGAGACTTTTCAAATAAGCCATTCAACTTATTGATAAAAGAAAATGTTGCCTAGCCTTAGGAGTAGTTTAAATAAATTACTGCATTTACTATTTCCAGTAATTTTAATTTAATTTTAAAATAACTCTTTATCGATAATCTTACATATTTTTGATATTTTTAAAAATCAATAAATTATTTTTCCAATTTTGTTTTGTTTGCTAACATAAATTACGGCTGTAAAACGCTAAATTGCATAATCATGTTTATTTAGGTTCAATAATTTGCAACAACAAAAGAGTAACACATTTAATATATGCAAAAGCGTAAAAATATTATATCGACCCGGCGGCTGCGAACAAAAATAAAATAGACAAGTTAAAAATAAAGCCACAAAAGCGTAAACCCAAAATTAGCAATGCAAACAAGCGGGTGAACAGTGTTAATAGAATAGAGAAGGCAGAAAAATTATAATTTTAATTTACGCAAAAATAATAATGAAAGCACGAAGCGCCCAAGTAGAGATAATGATTTTAGGAAAATTATTAATAAATGTTTAATAAAAAATATTGAAATTTTTATATATAATTATTATAGAGTGAAAACAATAATAATTACAGCGTTTAGTTGCAATGACAAGCGTTTTAAGCGCTTTCGCCAATAAAATATGTTAAAATGCAACGCCATAAAATTAGCAAGAGCAAACTGTAAATGCTGTTAACAGCTTTGGTCTGCAGCTCTTACATATTTGCCATCCACATTTTTATCACTCATATAATCTCGGCTTATAGCTTTCATTTCGCTTTAATAGCGTTGTGCCGTTATTTATTTCAACATGTCATTTCTTGCGGTGTAATAACATTTGCGTTAAGGGACAGTATGCCGAGTGAAATTATTTGATTTTCCTTGCGGTTTTCTTTTTTTGCTGCCAACCGTGCCATGTGGCGTTGTTGGCCGCTAGATAATCGCAATCCATGAATACTAATAATAATAAACATAAAATTATTTGCTTGTTGTCTTTGCAACATTCGTGTTATTGTAGGCCTTTCTTGTTTTGTATTTATATTCTTCTTGCATTTGCTGGCTGCTCATATTGTCTACATTTCAGTGTGGCACACATTTCGTATTTTTTTACAACCGCTTGACCTTTTTGTGAAACAAATTTAGACGTGGTTATAAATATAGATTTATTAAATCGTTCAGTTTGTAAGAGATATGTTTCTTTTTATATTATTCATATAAATATGGTAATGGCAATAGAAGTAATAGAAGACAGTTTAGATGAGCTTTCAGCCTCTATTAAGAAATAAATAAATTAATTAAAGGAAAATCAATTCAAAATTTATTATATATTTTGCATAATTTTTTAGCAGAATTTGAAAAGCAAAAATTTTAAATTTTTTAAATTTTTTTTAACATAAAAATAACCTAGCAGTTAGTCAAGAACCTTGAAAAAATGTTGTGGCCCACATTTAGGATAAATAAAGTAACAAAAAGTTTAGTGGCCTACATTTAGGATGATTAAAATAACATAGGAATAAAATAACGTAAGGAAGCTTTAAAAAATATATGGCCTACATAAAGGATGAATAACTCAAATACTATCGCTTTGGAATTGCCTTTTTTCTCGTATGCAACTTTTTTCCTTATGAGATTTACTGTAATTTGATGTAATTACATCCCTCCCTACCGTAAATAAATATTTAAATAATGGCGTTTACATACATATTATATGCAAATTTTTGCTTAATACCCGAAAATATGAACGAAAAAGATGGCCAAAAGCAATTACGCCTAATTACAAAGCTATAATTTATTGGTGAATTTAATAGCCGGCAATTGGCATTTCCGTTAATGTTGTAAATATTTAACAACAACATAGTGTGTACATAAATATTTATTTGTTGTAATTTGCAGCTTTTACGTTTTCACACTTTTATTATATGCCATTTGCATAAATGCAATTATAAATTTCATAAAAAACGCACAAAATTTTTAATGAAAATTTAATGGCTAATTGCCCATATTTGTCTAGCCAAAAAAAAAAAAGAAAAAAGAAAAAACAAGCTAAAAAAGACAAATTATAAAGCATAAATAAATAATAAGGAAGCTTAAAAAGCTTTTTAGCCATAAAATTTAATTTTTCCAATAAAGTGAGTATTTTTGGCGCGCACTGTAGCATATGCTGACTACATCTCTTCATATTGGCAGTTTTTGCTGAAAAAAGTACGCAATTATATGCTTAAAGCCACAACTCTACTTCAATATCTGCATTAATTCCTCTCCACCGCTGACCACTTTCATCATAAATATTAATTAAGCAACAACAACATTAACAACAAAAAGCCTTATAAGTAACAAAAAAAAAAAACAAATCTCATGCGCATGAATAATTAAGTATGCAGAGCCACCAATTGAATTGCCTAATCTACGCAAACTTATCACTAATTATGTAATGAGTGGAAGAATTTTGGCAATAAGGCAAAATAAGAAGAACTCAGATTTAAGTAGAAGGAAGACTTGGTAAGCTTGTGGTGGAATTATGCATACAACAAAAAACATTTGCAATAACATTGTATGGGTGGTTCGTACAATAAGTCGCCTAAAACTGCTTGAACTTAATTTATGTAGCGGCTTAAGTGAATGTGAGCGCATTGTTGTTGCTAATAGCAATAATAATATTTTGTCATATAGCAAAGCGTAGTAATTTTTGGGGAGAAATTATTTTTTCTACGAAAAAAGTGTGAAGCATAGCTTTATACATACTGACCCGGTCATACGTCGCCACCGAATTGCTTGTGAATTTTGTAAGCATGTTTTACACATTATAACATAGTAGGGTATAACACATTTTATCTTAAATCAGAGACCTTTTAAAAAAATGAATACTTTCACATAGATTTTCTTGTTGGACTTGAAAGAGTCCATTTCAACTTGTAATTCAACAGAGAGTCTTTTAAAAATCCTATTGACATAGTTTTCACTGCTGATCGACTCATTCGAACCAAATATCTCAAGGCATTTCTCAAAACTTCTGTGCTAGAAGTGTACAAATTAACCTATCTTTCAGTGCGAACCTACTCTACAAATATCTCTCTATCTAGTTAAGACTAGACTAAAGACAAGTGCAATTTTATAAATCAGAGACTCTTTGATAACAAACATATTTTTCTTTTCTTTTTGAAGTCCATTTAAAATTTTTGTAAACTCTTTCAAATCAGTAGAGAATTTTTCGATACCCATATTGAGGTCTTGGTGATCGACTCATTCGAACCAAATCTCTCATTATCGAGACTTTTCTCAAGTCTTCTAAACTATATAATCAAATAGACATTTCTTTCGGTTCGGAGCTACACCTCTAGTCCAATTACCTAATCATTGAAGACTTATTTATTCAACATATTCTACACCTACTAATCTAAAAATGCAAAACGGAAGTCAAATCATTTAATTTAGAAGAACTACATTTTCATTTTCAAATGTCACCCAAATCTGTCATTAAGGCAATAACGAATCTCTCTAAAAGCTATATATCATTCTCAACACTAATCGTTTGGTATTTTTCTTAATATCGGCATCCTTTGATTATTGTCGTTATTTGCATTCTTGATTGATTATTTTGATTATATCTTGATCACTAATTTAGCAGATATAGAGAAAGTTTTAGAAATAGCGTTGGGATGTCTCTGAAGCACCCATTAGTTCGGGATTTTATTGACAGTTTCTGACTTGATGCCCTTGTTCGGGTTTCTTAAAGGTCTCAAGTCTTTAATCTACTGACTCCTGTTTTAGGTCCATTCAAGTTATGTACATATATGATGCTACTTATAACAGAAAAGGACAAACGTCTTGTTAATTACTAAAAGCAAGTCAAAAGGCTTCGACTTACCACGACAAACTGGCCAAAACTAATAAAGCAATACATATATATATAAATAAATATGAATATGACCAATTGACTTAAGCATTATTGTTATGGATATTAATTTTTACGAGTATATTACTACTTTACTTGCCATATATGCCGGATTTTGCTTATTGGTATTTATTATATGCCACAAAACAGCGAAAAAGGTCTTAATGACAGCCCACATACATACATATTGTACATTTGATGTATGTATGTACATATATACGCAGCCACTTGTTCTACAACAACTAAGAACAAATATATCTCGCCTCTGCCACATTCACCATCAATCCGCATTTTGGTTAAAAGCAATTCAGCTGGCAGCGATTAGAGCTATTACTTTGCTTTTACTAGAGAGTAGAAACAACAATAATACCAACAACAACAAAAATCTCGGCAAAAGAATCCAAAACCATGGGGAGTCCATTTGGCAGCTGCGGCTGCAAACTCCACTGGGTGTTCAGTTGTTGCTGTTGTTGTAGCTATTGTGCGCGCTTACAAGTCAGCGCCAATCGGAGATTTTGACTTTCGCTTAGCTTAATGGGCTTACCGAAAACAAAAACAAAAAAATACATACCAGCTGTGCTTGTCGCTGCTGCTACTTCACGTTCTTCACTATTTCATAGCTAGTGCTTGAAGTAGCAGGCTTTTGTTGTTGTTGCTGCTTTTTGTTTTATCTGGAAATTTTGATGGAAAAATATACAATTCAAGCATCTTTAGCCGGTAGGCTATTGAGGCGAGTAAACAAAATATTGACTACTGCTGCTGCTACCGACAGTGGCTGCCTGGCGCACTCCTTTCGAAGCTGGTAAGCTCTGCTAAGACTGCATTGTTGTTGCTTCTTTTTTCTTATATGTATGAACTATTGTGCTCACAGGCTTTTATATTTTGGTAGTAAAGGCATTTATGCATTGTTGTTGCTGTTTTTATATTCTTTGCATTTGCTTGTTGGCTATTGTCTGCATCCATGAGACGGTTCTTTATGTTTTTTCTTCTATATGCTTTTTTTGTTTTGTCTATTTTCGGTATTCTCAGCTCAAAGCTCATTTATGTATTTATTAATTTCGTATTTTTTTCGGCTTATGCGGTCATAAAACAAGGTCAAACTACATATACCGACACAAGCGATTATATTCATTAGGCATACATTTATAGCTGCTTAAAGCTCATTAGCGTCTTTATATCAGGCTTTGAATATGTAAAATATACCGATTTTTTTATTAAAATGATATGATGATTGTATCACTTAATAGGCTTATAACTTCCGACTTTTTTATTTTCAAATAATACATCTTTTAGAGTAGGTGTGAACTCCTGAAAACACTTTAAAAAATATTTAAAGTTATCTACTTAAACAATATTCAAACTTTTTTAAAACTTAAAACCACGTGGCAACTCCATACTTTTTTCAAAACATTTTAAATTTTATATATAAAATATCATTATACATTTTTACATTTTTTTCCATTAATTAGTTTTTTGAAATCAGGTTGCAACTCCTCAAATTAATTTTGTTTTATATAGCAAGTTTAAAAAACCTACATTTTATTTCATCATTTTTTAAATATTTTTTTAATTTATTATGCACATCTGGCAATCTTTTTGAATATTTTTCGTTCAGTGCTAAAACTTTCCGAACCTAAAATAATAATCCCTGAAAATGATTCCAAAGAACTAAAATCAGCTCAGTATCCACAAATTTACCATTTAATTATATTCTACTAAAAACATTACTTATGTTGCCACATTTTTTTTTAACCGCTACGCACCACTTTAAAATTCAAAACAATTTATTTATGACAAGCGCTTAAAAATTACACTTCCATCATTGATTTTTCTGCCCTACATTTCAAGTATTACATTGCATTAACAATTATTGTTGTTGTTATTCCGCTGATGTTTTTGTATATGCATGTTGGCGTGATTGTGGTTTTGGCAATGATTGCCAATGTTTTAATTAAATCCAAACAAAAAACCACCACACTTACAGACCGCACAGCATCGCCAAGCTCATCAACGATTTTAAGTGGTTAAGTGACAGTGGCGCAAACAGATAAATAATGGTATGAAAAATATCTGAAAAAAATACAATGTTTTCAGAAAGTAGTAGTATTATACAGAGCTGTATTCTGCGCATGGAGTTTTATTTTCTTTATGAAATCTACTATTCGTTAAAGGTGTTTATCTTAAATTAATGATTGATCTTTGGATGCTTAGTTCCTTCATCAGATTCATACATTTCACAATTTTACTTACTTAAGGTCAGTAGTTTCCGATTTTATGTCGTTTCTACGACCTTATATTTAAGCTCATAATATGGAGTTTGACATTTAGTTGCAAGCTAACTAACCTAAAAACTTCACTTTTGTCTTTACTATTTTTTAGATTTTACAATATTAAGTTCTTCCTGCTTAAAATCCACTAACTGAAAGATTTACTTCTTCTAATAGTTCTAGGAACTTGGTCGTTTTTTCCCCAAAATCCAAAAAAAGTCAGATATTTATCTTAAGGAAACTGATAGTTTGGATAGACTCGGCAAGAACCTTCATTATAATACTCTAGATGGCTGTGGAAGGTTACATAAATTCCGAGAATGAAGAATGTGAGGATCTCAAAACCGAAGTCAAAATTTTCAAGAAAAATATAAATTTAACCTACTGTGGGTACACAGTAAGTAACCTTGCAACACTTTAAACGAGTGTTAGGAAACGCCTGCAGAGAAGGATGATGAGGCGCTCGGAAGGGCAATAATCAGAATGTGTGTTGTTGCGGCTAAGTGGGTGTTCGAAAGATAATTAACAACAAATATTTAGCGTTAAATGTCAAAAACATGAAACCACTGAAACCGAACATTTTACAACATCACCACTAACAACAACAACAGCGAAATATATGCAAGAAACTGAAACCCAAATGAGTGTGTACAGTAACATACAACAACAGCAAAAATCAATTAAAAAACGAAAGTGAAACGAAAACCACAGCAAATGGTAAAAATAGTAAGGCTTTTGCAATAACAACAACAATTGGTGTTGTTGTTGACTGGCTAGGGACCATGCGCGTCAAGCTAACTAAATTAACAAGATTTTTCGCAGCAGCCGCAGCCACCAGGGCAACCAAAGTGTGTTGCCACACACATGGTAAATGGCGTATATAGTTACATATATGTAGGTATGTAATCGTAGATGTGTGAAGATACATATGTATGTGTATGCAACGCGCCATGTCCGTCGTGGCAGACCCGAGCGCTGCATGTTGCCGGGTCGCCCGCCCGCGCTTGTTGCATGACCATCAAATGTGGCGCAACGCTTTGAAAGAAATGGGTGTGCTGTGGACAGGCGCGATTTGTTGTTGTTGTAACTGTTAGAGTGTTATTTGCATTGTTTCGCGGCACAGCATGTGGCAGACATGGGCACAAACACTTGCTGTGTGGCAAGTTTATGTGGAGATATGGTTGTATATGTACATATGTATATACCTGTATGTGTAACGTTATATGAAACAGTATGTGTGCATGTGTGTGTAGGGTTAAAGTTGTCGTTAAATAATGAACGGGCGCGCACACAGTGTTGCCGGCAAACATTAGCGGATAATTAAACCCACCCACGCAACACAATGTTGTTGCGACAACAAAAACCATAACTACAACAAAAACAAAAAGCGTTGAAATGTAGAACGCGCACCTACAACGCCACGCAGCGGGCGTAAACAATAGCTAAAGGGACCAAAAAACAAAAACATGTCATTAAAGTAACAACAACAACAACAGCTAAAACACATGAATGCGCTCAACGCTGCTAACTATCATTTTAATTTGACCCGTCAGTCATATTTTTGTTGCATTGTTGTTGTTGTATTAGCATTGATTAAAGTCAGAAACCAACATTACATGCAGCTAAGTATGCTGTGCTATTTCGAGCTGCGCTGTTGTTGAACACCATAGGTGGTCGCTTCAACGTGGTCGCTGTTACCAGCTATGTCGGCGTCAGTCAAACAGCAGCCACCAACTGATTTGATAGTCATGTGACTAGTTGACTCTGCCTGTGCTAAGGATTAACAGATATTTAACTAGTGTTTTTTGTTGTTATTATTGTTGTTGCCTTTACAACTACCTACTTGCCAACTTTGTTGTGTTTAATGTACATTATTGTTGTTGTTGTTGCCTGTGCTGCCACTTACACTTTGATTTTGAGTTGTTGCAGCTTGTTGTTGTTTTGGGCATGCGTGGCATAAAATCGGTTACACGTGTACTTGACGGTGTTCGAACACGTGTTCAAAAGTTGTAAGTACTGATACAAAGTTTTGTTCACACAGTTTTAAATTAGAAGGTAAGAAAGCTTTGGGTTACTTGCAGCTTTGGTAGGCGAGTATCGGCTCTAAGTTGTCAACAATTAGAAATAAAATCGTCTATGAGCGGATTAATTAGTTTTAATTACTAAATTAGCTAAATTTGCGAAACTTCCTTCCGCTGGAACGCTTCTGAATATTAGTTTTGGTACCTTTATACTAAGAGCTTTTATAAAGGTTTGAATTTCGGACAAAAACAGCGATCTATTAAGTTGGATGAAGAAGGTTGATACGCTCATATCAATCTAGAAAGTAAGATTACGTTCCATTCCACTAAGTGCAACCTTCTTTGTGGTGATCCAAGAAAAATCATCCAATCAATTTGGCTTTCAATCATGTCTCTTTATTACTTAAAATAAAGGGTGATTTTTTAAGAGCTTGATAACTTTTTTAAAAAATAAACGCATAAAATTTGCAAAATCTCATCGGTTCTTTATTTGAAACGTTAGATTGGTTCATGACATTTACTTTTTGAAGATAATTTCATTTAAATGTTGACCGCGGCTGCGTCTTAGGTGGTCCATTCGGAAAGTCCAATTTTGGGCAACTTTTTCGAGCATTTCGGCCGGAATAGCCCGAATTTCTTCGGAAATGTTGTCTTCCAAAGCTGGAATAGTTGCTGGCTTATTTCTGTAGACTTTAGACTTGACGTAGCCCCACAAAAAATAGTCTAAAGGCGTTAAATCGCATGATCTTGGTGGCCAACTTACGGGTCCATTTCTTGAGATGAATTGTTCTCCGAAGTTTTCCCTCAAAATGGCCATAGAATCGCGAGCTGTGTGGCATGTAGCGCCATCTTGTTGAAACCACATGTCAACCAAGTTCAGTTCTTCCATTTTTGGCAACAAAAAGTTTGTTAGCATCGAACGATAGCGATCGCCATTCACCGTAACGTTGCGTCCAACAGCATCTTTGAAAAAATACGGTCCAATGATTCCACCAGCGTACAAACCACACCAAACAGTGCATTTTTCGGGATGCATGGGCAGTTCTTGAACGGCTTCTGGTTGCTCTTCACCCCAAATGCGGCAATTTTGCTTATTTACGTAGCCATTCAACCAGAAATGAGCCTCATCGCTGAACAAAATTAAAAGTAAGTAAAGCGCGAAACACATTTCGAACCGAACACTGATTTTGGTAATAAAATTCAATGATTTGCAAGCGTTGCTCGTTAGTAAGTCTATTCATGATGAAATGTCAAAGCATACTGAGCATCTTTCTCTTTGACACCATGTCTGAAATCCCACGTGATCTGTCAAATACTAATGCATGAAAATCCTAACCTCAAAAAAATCACCCGTTACTTTCATCGCTATTGTGTAAATGTTCTCCCAAAATAGCCATGTTTCTTTCATACTACCATTATTTTCCATTTCTTCTTTATTTTATTGCTCACTTCATAGTCCGACCTTCTATTCATACCAACTAATCAGCTTAAAATTAAGTACTTAAGTGTAGGCAGCTGTTGAGCTTTCATTGCGGCATCATTAATAGAAGCCAAAAGTAAGCGAGCAAAAGCGTTAAATGAAAACAAAAGGCCAAATAAAAACGAAAAACAAAAGAACAAAGTAAAATCAAAAAACACAAGAACAAAATCGAAACAAAAGAAATATGAAAAAAACCTTCAACATGAAACCTATTAATTTGTTTTTGTTTTTTAGTAATATTCGACTTCAATGCTGATATTATTGTTATATGTAGGTTCCTATAAATCCCTACATACTTCTAATATATGCTATAAGCTCCTTTTGAAGCACAACTGACTTTATTTGTTTTTTCTTTTCTTTACTGGTATGTACGTTTATAAAACAACAAAGATGCTGATATTACTAAATTGAGAACAAATTGGTTCGTTATAAATTTTTAGGTTATTTACATAGATTGCTGTAAGTAAATTGAAGTGTAGACAATGAAAACGCATTGCTAAGAAATCAAAATTTAGCAAAATTTATTCTCTCCGCAAATATTATTTAATGTATAACCTATTTTGTTCTGATTATCTTTAATTCTTCACTTTGGGATCAATCCCGCAAATGTGATATTATTTTTTATCTCACAATGCTACTAACAATTGATTGTATAGCAGCTGAATAAATACTCTTTACTACTTAGAGTATAGATTTATAAAATTTGATCCCGATTTGAGGAGGTTCAAATATTTCGCCCATCTCGAAACAGCTAATTGGATGTTAAAACACATTTTTACCATACTTAGTTCACTTTGTTGAAAACACTTTTATCTATCTATCTTTTGAGTGATCATTCAAATATTTGGAACATTTTTCAACACTAGTCTCCATAGAATTGGTATCATCTGAAAATTCATTCATATGCAGTTTTTTTGAATATTTTAACAGCATTTTTTTAAATAATACTACTTTTTAAACAATCCCGAAAAAATTTAACCATTTTATTATATTAAGATATTTAAATACTTATGCCGCTTTGCTGTTTGAAAATACTTGTTTAGAACCTGTTTTGAAACTTCGGTTTTTTACTAGAACCTACAAATGTTTAAAAATAATGTTTAAAAGCTTTTAGATGTACTAAAATAAGCAATGTGAAGGAGATGAATATCATTCAGATACTAAAATCTAATTTACATAAACAAGTATTACTAAGTTTTTTTCAGGATCCTGAAATTTCGGGATTATGTTAAATATGTTTCAGATTAACATATGATGCACAATATTTTTAAATGCTCAAACAAAAAGAAAACAAGAGAGAAATCGCACTTAGGATCTCGAAATATCGGGATTGTGTTAATTTTCAATTCAATTCAATCCTGAAAATTAAGTTAACTTTGTCACATGGAACTAGTACCATAAATTCCTTTTATAAGCTAATAAAAGACGGTTATAATTTTCGGGATTACAACCGCATAAACACAAATTCGTATGATTTTACGACAACTTTCTCGGCACTCAAGCACTTGCCACTTAAGTGATAATTAAAAGTATACTGTCTTATCTTACATACTTTTAATGCGTGCTTGTAGTTAAAAACAGGAAATAAATGAAAAACCCCGAAATTGATAACACAAAGGCCGCGCCACATGCCACATTGCTTATTGTTGCCAGCTACCAGCAGCAACTAAATATGGCAACTGAACTAATAAAAATTTAAAAGCTGCCGCATTTTTATTATTGTTTTACGCCGTTATGTGTGCACCTCTACAAAGCTTGTGAATGCCATTTGTTTATTGACATTTTAATGCCGCCCAGCAATTAGATGGACCAAATAATAACAATGAAAATACAAAAATACGCGTGTCAGTGGAAAATCGCTGCTAGTAAAATGTTGTTGCTCTTGGTGTTGCTGACGATATTGTAATTAAATGCGCCAATACTTTGTTTTTTTATTAGTGTATAGTGCATGCGGTAGTTCGTTGGTTTCTCGGTTGGACAATACAAGTTTTTTGGTGTAATAAATATATGTAGTGACATATAACTGTATATCTGTATATATACACGTATGTGTCACGTGATTTGTCATCATTTTGACAGTGGCACGGCAGTATTTCCCCCTTTCATCTCTATGTAGTCACTAATTTTTTCGAGAGATGCTGTGTAGGTGTCTCTCTCAGTGTATGTGTGTTCGTATCACTACACAATCAATTCAACTTAATTGAGTCGTTTTAATGCATTCGTTAATGGTCAACAATAATCGTAAATCTTCTCGTACATTAATCATGTCATCACATATTCAGTGCTGGAGCGTTGCCAGCTTCATAATAATATTGAGTATAAAGTTGAGTTGTCACTAATGCGTGAGTATACTCGTGTGTGTATGTTGGTTGTTGAAGTAGCTGTACATTAAATTTAAAAGGATTGCAGCGCATTTATTGCGCATTTTAAATGCAAGTAAATAAATAATAAAAATAAAATTATTTAAATGTAAGGCAATTAAAAAATGAAAGCATAGTAAATAGTGTTGCGAGAGTGGTTGAAAAATTAATTAGTAAAATTGGTTTAACGCTTGAGAGTAAATTTTTTCGATGAAGGAGATTCTGGGAAAGGTGATTTATTTAAATGAGTGTTCTAATAGAGATCTATTTTTTTAATATAAATTGTTGAGGGAGCTTAAAAAAGAAAAAAATTAGCGGTAATTTTGATCAGCATACAGATATAATAATACATGATAGATATCTAATTCATCTCTGCTTAACTGCTTCAAAACGATATTCTAAAATACTAGGTGGCGCTAAGATCGATATTTGTAAAGTTCATATTAATCCTGATTTTGATCCTTTTTCTTCGAGTATATACTTTCTTTTTCGGAAAAGCTATATAGGCAAAGAATAATCTCACCTCTTGCTGGTAGGCTCTGACTCTGTTTTAAGTCATTTTGAATTTTGGAGCTATTCTTTTAGATTTTTAAAGATCTGCTCTGTAGTTTTTGGGTACTTATTTTATTTAATTAGTTTAGTTAGTCGAATCAAGTGAATGCATAGCACTTATTTCAAATTTCACCAAAGAAGTCTTGGATAGATATCTATTATTTCAATTCTGATGAATATCCGAAGTAAGATTATACTTTCGCAAAGCTCTTTATTTATATACACTGGTGGTCACATAATTAAGGACACTCCGTTTTCTTTTAAAATATTGGTTTATTTTATAATTTAAAAGCGACATATTTTTTTAAACTTCAGTTACCATATTTATTATCTTCTAAGGTATAGATTTATTGAAAATTTAACGAACAAATTGTTTCCCATCTGAACCAAATAAATTAAACTTGAATTCATTGCTCAAAAGTATTTGTTTCCAAAAATCTATGGGTTTTCCGATATACTCCTTTGCAAATTTAATACGACTCTTTAAGTTTTTGTTTGATACGTGCGGTTTTTTTCTTGCGACGACATCTGATGGTTCGTGTTGATACATCGTTGGTCAGTTGATCCTTTATCGTGCCAAGAATTTGCCTGGAAGTTAAAAAAGGATTCGCCTTGCAAACTCTACAAATTACACGATCGTCCTTTGAAGTAGTTTTTCTGTGCCGTTTTTTTCTTATTTTACTCCCTGTCCTCCGTAAAGAATCAAAGCATTGTGAACCATTGATTTTGAGCATAAAAGTTCCTTCGCTACGGCTCTAATGGACATTTTTTCCTTCACGTACTTGTAAATAATCATTTTCCTCAATTCTGGAGTACAACTCTTTTTTCGACCCATATCTAACAGTTATTTTATTTGATATTGAATATTTAGTTAATATACCAATGATTTATACAACTTACCGCAAGTTTTTGTGTTAAAATAATAAAAAATCCACTAATAAAATTGGTGTCCTTAATTATGTGACCAAGCACCAGCACACTCAAAATACAATAAATTCATCAAACCGCCGAATTTTAGTAAAAGTGTCTAAATTTGTCACTCAAAAATTTGTCACCATAAATCTTGCGCAAAACCTTTCTCCCGAAAACCCCAAGAGTCGTCTCATCGGATGTTGTCATCGTCCACGCTTCAGCGCCATACATCAGGACGGGAATAATGAGCGACTTATAGAGTTTGATTTTGGTTCGTCGAGAGAGGACTTTACTTTTCAATTGCCTACTCAGTCCAAAGTAGCACCTGTTGGCAAGTGTGATTCTGCGTTGGATTTCAAGGCTGACATTGTTGGTGTTGTTAATGCTGGTTCCCAGATAAACGAAATTATCATAATATCATATAATTAACTTCAAAGTTATGACTGTCAACAGTGACGTGGGAGCCAATACGCGAGTGCGCTGACTGTTTGTTTGATGACAGGAGATATTTCGTCTTGTCCTCATTCACCACCAGACCCATACGCTTCGCTTCTTTATCCAGTCTGGAAAACGCAGAACAAACGGCGCGGGTGTTGCTTCCGATGATATCGGCATACGCCAGGAGCTGTATACTCTTGTAAAAGATTGTACCCTCTATATTTAGCTCGGCTGCTCGTATTATTTTTTCCAGCAATAGATTGAAGAAGTCGCACGATAGTGGGTCACCCTGTCTGAAGCCTCGTTTGGTATCGAACGGCTCGGAGAGGTCCTTTCCGATCCTGACGGAGCTTTTGGTGTTGCTCAACGTCAACTTACAACTACTAAAAAAATCGGATGGTTTCAGTCGCCTGGATCACATCTATTTGAAGAACTTTTTCAGTGCAAGATGAAGATATAACATAACTAAAAGACAATATCCTTCTGAAATATAATATAAAAACAGATCAATCTAAAAGTGAGGTCCACACTGTAGATCGTCTCTTCAAAATACCCAACCGAGTGCTCAAAATAACTTATTTCAAAATTAAAATCGGTTAGAATTCGAACAAGTTTTCTATAAAACAGATTTTTCTATATAAGTTATTTAGAAACATGTCTAGTCCAAATGTCTAGTCCAAATGTGTGGCATAAAGATACCAAAGACTATATGAAATCAACTACCCTGCAGGTCATAAGTCTTTTTCCCTATAATTCAAAGAATAATCGATTTATCCACAAAATTATTGCAATTTCATGGAAAGTATCCACTTCAATAGCTTTAACTCTTTAAACGCTCCAAAGGAATATATCGTGCACTATATTCCATATATATTTGTATGCATCTATGGTCGTGTATACTGTTATGCACTCGTGTTTGGCTACGTAAGTGTGTCAACGATTTAGTTGGCCTGTCGATTACGAGCCAAATCACTCGGTGATGCAAACAATAGCAAAAGCTGAAGTGCAAACAGACTTACGAGAGAGCTTACACAAGCAAATACAAACATACATGTATATGTGTTAACTATTTACTTAGTTATATAAGGAAAATATGTAAGGAAGAATGTCTGCGTGGCAGAAAATATAACATTCAATGGAATATATCACACTTACATATAAATATATAGGTATATATTCTCACATGAAAGCTTTCACACTGCACTTACACATGTGCCACTATTTACTTAGGAGCTTTGGCAGCTGGCACCTAAGCAAATGATTTTCTATGTATTAAAATGGCAATACTTTGTATTTATTTAGCGCCATACAGATGTGAGTGCGTATTTAAGTGTGTACGTGTGTGCGTAAGCTCATCTGTATACACTTGCCTGCCCATTGAAGCGCTAACAATGAGTTCAGCGTCACTTCACTTTGACAAGCAATTCGCTAAAAATCATTTCCTAAGCGCCTGAAGTGACAGTGCTTGCTCAGTGGTTTGAGTGGTTGACAGCATTATTGCCATGTTTGTTGTTATTGTTGTTGTATATATGGTGTTATTGATTTGTATAAATATTTTTATTTTCTATGTACTAGACTTACGCATAGTTATGCAAGTGTTGCCACTTCAAAACGTTCAACTTCATGGAGACCTTTTCTGCTTACATTATTTAATATAGACACAGCCACTTTTCTGTTGGACAGGAATGCATTTTCTGGTTAACTGATAAGTTGTTGATTATATGAAAATTAGTTATGCTGAAACATTTCCAACAGGTTCAACTACTTCCTTAGGTATGACAAGATATTTTTGTATCTCATATATTTAATTTTTAAGCATGAGGGTCCCAAATGTAAGGTACCCCTAGTAATCCTTTTTCTATATACATTGAAATATTTCTATATGTAGCATACTGAAAAAATCGTGATTTTCTAACAATAATATTAAAATTCAATATCATGTGTCTTCCACATCCTCTTACTGCCAATTTACTGCCAATTTGACCGAATTCTCAGTGTACAAACTCTCTTAATCGTTCTTCGTTGTCTTTAACATTGATCGTCTTTAAAATGATTCTTTAAGAGGCCTAGTTGCTTGCAAGTTATTTTTATGGCTCCTTAGAGTATAAGTATAAGTTCGATGAAAGATAAATAGATAGCTTGAACACTTTCACAAATAATGAGTGGACACTACTTACAACTAAACTCAACTGTCAATTTACAACTACAATCCGAACAATAATCAAGCAGGTGTGGTATTACAGCTTCAGATCGCTGATAAATCAAAAACATGGAAGTTGTCGACACGAGTTTGTATTTTTTATAGAAAAATATGAATTTATACGAGTTCATTTTATCGGATTGAATGCTGTGCGATAGTTATGAGGTTTTCCCCATTTTGATAAAAAAAAGTAAAGAATACGATTTATTTTATTTCTATGTACTCTACAGCAAAGCTGATCTGCTACTTACACCAATTATGTTAATACTTTTTCAATAAGAAACTCGATTCAGCACTCTCTCGAAGATATAAGTTTCCATATTTTATAAAGCTTCGTTAGGCCTAGTCCCTACAAACAGTTGTCTTCCGAGAAGCTTACTACACAAATGAAAAATCGCTCGATAAAATTTAAGTATCTTTATCAGCTTGACATGTAAAATTGTATCCAAAATTATCGAAGTTTGAAGTACGAACCAACCAACCACCTTATCTCATAGTTTTCGAAATGAAAAGGCGAACAATATTAATATCTCCTTCATTTTACTAGTTTATTTACAGCTCTCCCGCAAAAAATCACAAATCATATCAAATACTCATTTTAGTTCAACATTCTTCCACTTCATCCACTTTACTTACGATCCTCGATTTTCATCTGCAGAGACCATGCACCAATATTCTTACCGTCTTTGTAAAAAATCATTTTCGATTTGAGAGTGCCACGCGGTATCTGACTGGGCCACGAATCAGTATTTAATATCAACTCCTTAAAATAGTATTCACCTTTCGGCAGAGGACACAAACCCTCTTCGGGTATATTAGGGAAATTAGTATTCTCACCTTCTACCAAGGACGGTTTCAACATTTGGTTGAAATAGTTTTTAAGAGTCTCACAAAAATTATTTGGTGGCAAGCCCGTGGGTAAAAGCTTAAAATTATCATCGCCATTTTGTGCTGAGTAAAGTTCTACTTGCAGCATAAACCGATTATTATCAAAATCTTCCAAAAATGTCATAGTTCCATTTAGACTACGTTGACGTCCGATTACTTTCATGTTATGATTAAATAGGGTATTTTGTTGGCCCTCATAATGCTCGAAACGCTCATTGGTCACCGTGTAGGTTTGCTCAGCCTGGAATATATAATACATATAGTATTCTACAAATATCCAATTATTTTTTTACCTTCACAAATCTCCTGCAAACACAAAATACCGTTATAAGGACGCTCAAATAAAACTTCATTCTGCTCCGAGTCTAATTTAGCCGTGTATTGAAACCAATTTATCTGTGATATTCAGTACTAATGTTGAAAATTATCATCGGTTGCGTGACATTTATATGATTTCTGAAATGTTGTTAGATCTTAGATAATACCTGAACAAGGTGGTACAAGCTTCATAGTATTTATTGATTGTTTTAATTTAGAGATATACATCTATATCTGCCGCTGAAGCCGGTTAATAATAGCATTTTACTATTAATCCACGTATTCTGAGTTCGTGAAATCTTAGTGTTATATTGAACGATCGAAGAATGATAGCATACGAAGTAACTGAAGACAAATCTCTTGAGAGCCCTTGAGAGTCTACAACCCAAAGAATGTGAATATAACGAAATATATTTAGCCACAAATCGTAATAATCTTTAACATAATTTTGTTCCAAGAATCGAAAAATAGGCTTCCCTGGGATAAAGTTAATGAAATTATGTCGCCAAAGGTCTGTTCATCCCAAGTCGTAGGAGTATGTGTGTCCGTAAAGAGTAAGAAATAATCGATGGGGTGAACATCAAAGGTTGAGCGCCCACAAACGAGGACAAGAAAGGTCTAATTTGCATACCGATATTGAAGCTATAGACCAGATTTCTTCATACTAAAAGCTATAAAGTAGAAATAGAAAACATTGTATTTCAATATCAAAATATGCTTTTGAGTACTTTTTCTTCATGGAACAGCTGATTCGAATTTTGGAACAAAGATTTTGTTTTAGATTGAATGGAGAGGTCAGTTAAAAGTAGACGTAAGAACTATCTGAAACGTATGGACGAATATTGTTATAAAGAAAGATCTTTCAGAAAAAAAAAACACAACAAATAAGAGCATTAAGTGACTTGTTGTTGCTTACTTTTTATCTCATACTAAATATAATCCCTCTCTATTGGTTACCCTGAAAATTTCTCCTCTAGCGCTAGCCTACTTAATCTACTAACCTTTGACCTAATATATTATTGGTCTCTTCGCCTCTCTTTTAAATATATTTATTTACAACACATAATAACCCATTAAAATCTTTTTTAAGTAATGAAATATAACAAAAATAATTCTAATTTTTTGCAAATATTTATTTATTACCAAATCAAGGAATTTTCCAAAGCATAACAAAAATTCTGATTTAAGCAAAACGAGCTCCTTCTCATTAACAAGAGCTCGCACGTTCGTTCTCTTTCTGTCTCTAACTCGTGCCTTTCTCACTCACGATCTTCAACTCTTACCAGCAACGAAGTGCCGCCAACATTGACTTCGTCTTTGAAAAATGTTAACTTCGCTTTCAATATTCCACGCGGTATTTGATTTGGCCAAGAGTCTGTTTTCAATTCCAAATCTTTTACATAATATTCACCCTTCGGTGCGGGACACAAACCCTCCTCGGGTACAAAAGGAAAATTAGTATTTTCACCTTCAATAAATGACGGTTGCAACACTTTCGTATACAAATCACGGAGGCCCTCACAGATCGGTGTGCGTGGCACTCCCATTGGCAATTGTTTGTATTGATCATCGCCTTGTGGAGATGAGAAGAGTTCTACTTGAAATTTAAAATGCTCACTAGTCATGTCTTCGGCAAATATCACAGAGCCATTGATGAGACGCTGACGTCCGACAATTTTCATATCGCTCAAATCAAAGGCGGTCTCCTTTAAACCCTTGAAATGTTCGAAACGTTCATTCTTCACTGTATACGGTTGTTCGGCCTGAAATATTGCGAAATATTAGTATTTTAAAGTGGATGCGCTAATTTCTATGTACATACCTTTGAAAATCCGTTCAGCACACCAAATATTATTAAGCAAATAGCGCTCTTACAGAACTTCATGTTCAGTGTAGGTTTATTCTAGTTGTTGATGTTGTGTTATATTCCGATTCCGAATTGTGAATATAATCGCTGCTCTCGTGGCATTTATAGGTTCTATAGAAGTTGATAAATCACAGATAATGCAGCAAACATGAAAATCGCGTTTGAAATTGTGTTTTACATGAAATTGGGTGGAACAATTTTTTGTTAGAGTGTTTGCAGTTATCTCTCATCTGTGTAGAAATTTGAAAAAATCACCAGCAAGTCTCGTGATTCGATAAATGAAATGTTAAACAATTTATAATGGAGGCCGAAGCAGGGTTAAACTAGAATACAAAAGAGATGGAAATAGAATTAAAATAAGAATGTAAACATTTTTCAAACATTTTAATTGAATGCCAATAGATGTGT
The DNA here is from genome assembly GCF_028554725.1 of Zeugodacus cucurbitae. Taxonomy (NCBI): domain Eukaryota; kingdom Metazoa; phylum Arthropoda; class Insecta; order Diptera; family Tephritidae; genus Zeugodacus; species Zeugodacus cucurbitae. The sequence goes on from NC_071671.1 coordinate 22,817,571, forward strand.
ACTTTTTTGGTTGTCGTGCATAATCGGCTGATCGCTTTTAAATAATATACAACAGTTTTTATTTTTAACTGATTGGATATTGACTTTATGGTACCGACAAGCCATGTGAGCACATGATATATTTATAAATATATATGTGTATTCATCTATTCCTGTCTCACTTAACGATGAGTCCATAGACTTATAGAGATCATTCTGTTATTCTATATATTCATAATATCTAACTCTCGCTTTGGCTACTAATTTTCTTTTTTCACTACATCTATCTCCATCGTTGTGTGTCTCTCTCTCCGTTTTTCACCTAAAGTCGAATGTTATTGCGGTGTGCATTTTGAGGACTTATTTCCTAAACTATCTATACATGAAAAATGAGATCGAGAAGTGTCTTATTAGTTATAAAATATCTCGAGCTAATTATGCCGAGAACATTTGGTTCCTTTAATTTCACAAAAATTCACTACAATTGTATGTGTAGATAAGCTAAGCTTTACTTATTTAACCGGAAGAATATAACATTTTTTGAGAGAGAAAATAATCGGAGGAGTGTCGTCACTTCAACTCTCAAATCCCCAGCGAAAGAGTCAACAATCCAACATAGTAAAGTTTGCCTTGTGGGTTAGGAAAATACTTAAATATTTGTGTATATATTCCAGTACCGATTTCTACAAGAATTTCAGACGCTTCCTTGTTAATACATTTATAAATTCTAACTAAATATTGAAAACTCTAGCCAAGTCCTAAAATTACTTAATTATCTGGAATGGCTTAGTTAAACCTTCATCTTTATCTCTCATTTAATCTCAAGTTGTACACTACATCTTCTATTTAAAAGTTTTATTAAAAGAAATGAGCTTAATGAGCAGGGTTGCCAACTTACTTCTGAGCTTTACAAAATAATTACAGCCGCCTTGTTTGGCTATTTACTTAATGCGCTAACACTGCTTGCCGCCTGCACTCCTCTCGCCGTCACTTTTATTGTTATTGTGTTGTGTTGCTTTCTTGGCTGTTTGGCGCCTGTCAGTGTAGCTGTCATATTTGACATTTTGCGCTAATGCGCGCGCACAACCCAAAAACAGTTCAAGCGGACGCCCCTTTTTTCTGCAGCGAAGGCTGTTCTTTAATACACATCACCTCTTCGCTCCAGCTCACACACTTGCTGTCCAAATTAAGGCAGATAAATGATGTTGTGGAGTTTTTCTTCCCTGTCTTATAATGTTGCCGCAGTTGCCGCTAAATTGGGTTAGCAGTGAGCGATGATTGTTGGCGCTGCTGCCTAGACAACAGCGGCAAGCGTCTGTCAGTTTGGCTGAAAAGTCAGCGGTGAGTTTAATTTTCTAGACGCATAACGGCAACTGGCGGCATGCCAGGATAGCGCGATTTTAGCGGAGAGGAATCTAAATATATATATTCTAAGCTATATATTAATGTTGAGCATGTAGTTTCGCGCTTTGTGCTGGCTTCAAATGACGCAAAGTTGATATGTTAATGCAAATGCCGTGAATAAGATGTGATCATTAATCTTCACTAAGCGATTTGGCGATATGTGGATATATACATTTATATATATATCTATCATTATATAGCTATATATATATTATACACATTAGCACAAATTCTCCGCGTTCAGTGAATCGTGCTCATTTTGCTGTTCGAGACAACAATCAGGATATGATATGAGTGTATCATTAATTGTAAAGGAAATTGCCATCAACGCGCAGTAGTCGTAGTGCTCAATAAATTGAATAGTAGCTATCTGACAGTTGGCTCGATAGACAGGAAATTGCATGTGCTGAACTCAAAGCGGATTACCAGATAGTCAAAAATCACTTTTTGAGTGATGTGATAATATCAGATAGGCAGAATATTGTTCTAAGATTGGATATTGTTACAGACGACAAGACTTGTTTAGTGGATTGGTGGTATATTCATATATACATATATCTATCTCTGTCTCACTTAACGATGACTTTATATACAATAAAGCTTGTAATCATTCGCTATATTCTGAGAATATCTTACTCTCTTTTGTTCGACTACTTATTTTCTCATTATCTCCTTCTGCCTCTCTTACTCCAGTGTCTCTATCTCTACTTATATTTCTTTCTCTACTTTTGTATTTCTTTTTTTTTCGTCACTATCCAATTCGTCCGATATTATTATCGTTCATAATTATAATCATATTTTTGTTGTTCTTCATTTTGAGGGATTACGAGTTGCTGAGTGCTATTCTAAACCATTTTTCACAGTTTTATTATATATTGATAAGAATACTTTCTTAAAGTACATTTATATTTTTCAATTTTTATGAAATTCATAAACCAATCGCTCACTATCCTATAGATATACTCTCACTATAGATATACCCAATAAATCCAAAGAAATTAAATTTCACATTTTTATTACGTTTTCCATTATTCCAATCGATCATTTAAGCTTTGGTACTTGGCACAGAAGCGCCACTTGTCTCATAAAAAAATGTAATATTTTATATAATATATTATATGATTGCAATGAGAAGCCTCGGGGAAATCGCCATTGATGGCAAAAAGAAATACTGGAAAAGCTGGAAAACATTTTGTTTAGAAAATAAAATAAATATATTCTATAAGAATTAATACAAAAAAAACATATCAATAAGGAGTTAAAAAATAAAAAAATCAATTTTGTAAATAAACTTTGACGAACAAAATAAATAGAAAAACACAATATAAATAGAAAGGAAACTTACAGTGTCACCGACCGAAAGGGTAAAGCTGAGAAAATGCAGTTAAAGCGAGCTCACCGGAGCGCTGTAGTTGTGGCGTGCATTATACTGCGAAGAAAGTGGTGAAAAAACGAAAAAAAAAAACAAAAAAAGAAACTGAGCTAAAGCTTGGTTGAATATATAAACTTTAGATTGGTTAGTATATTTAACAATTTGCATAAGTAAAGGCATGCATAGAGTATATATATATAGGTAAACAAAAAAAGGTAAAGCGAAAACCGCAATAGCGGCGAAGTAGGTGTTCGGTGATTGCATTGGTTTTTGTATAGTTAAAGATTTTGCGGCTGTTAGCTGCCGGTTGCATGCGGCATGCTTGTGGCCAAGACGTGCAAGGATAACGGCAGCAAAAAACATTGCGAGGCCAGCGAACAGCAGGATGACAAGCTAGAATAGGGAGGCAATGCATTAGAGTACTTTGAGTGGGGTATAGTGAAGGAAGGAGGAGAAAACGAAATTGAAGAAGCGTGTGGGGGAGGATGTTAAGAATTGTGCTGCAAAAGTGTAGCGAGAAAGAGATTTGTAAAAAGTGGGTTTCACTTGGTGTGTGTGGGGTGATAAAGGATGGGTTGTATGGTGAATGTAGTGGCATGTGGCGCTTACGAAAGACAAACCAGGCACTCTATAACGCGTTAGTTGTGGTGTACACAGCTTGTCTGCGTATGTGTTTGTGGGTGCATAGCCGTCAGCTGATTTCTACTGTTTCGCACAATTTATGTAAATTCAATCGAAAAGCTTAGCTGCGCTTTACAAGCACGTTTTCGACCAGAACTGAGTGTGAAATGAAAATGTTTGAATAGATGTATGTAAAAGCTGAAGGGACGATGTAATACGAAATGTTATAATATGGAATATAATACATAAAAGTATAATATAAAATTTAAAAGTTCTGAAATATTTGTTGACTAAAATAAAATAACCAACAAATTATGTAAACAAATTAAAAAAATATACTCAAATATTAAAAAATAAAAATATCACAAGAAAAATAAGCACAGATAAATTACATAAAATATAAATAAAATTAAAATATATAAAAAATATAAAAACATTAAAAAATTGTAACATAAAACTGCACCATATAGAAAAATTGAAAATATATATACATATATACATATGTATGTATATTTAAAGAAATATTAAAAAATAAAATTAAATTAAATAGAAAATTAATAAAAATAAATTTCGAGAATACAAAGACAAAATAAATAAGAAATTAATTAATTAAAAAAATTACTGTATGCATTTAAAATTAAAAAAAAGATATACTTAAAAAGTAAATATGAACATTAAAAAGAAAAAAATATTTCGGATTAAAGAAATTTAGTATAATTCAAAATTATAAAAGTTAAAAAAAAGTTTAAATCAAAAATTCAAATTAAAATAAAACATTTTAAATTTTTGTATAGTTTCAAGATTTCAAAAAAAGAATTCAAATATTACAAAAAATATCTAAAAATACGTTAATTCAAATTCAAACAGATTTTATCAAAATAATTGTTTAAATACAAATTATAAAAAAAAACAGTAAAGTACTTATTTTGAATTTTCAAAAAAAAAATTCAGGAATTTCTTTAACGCAACCACCTTAATGTGATTGGCATTGCAACCGTTTAGCCGGTTATAGCCGAATCGACGATAGTGCGCCACCTGTTCCTCTCCTTCGCAGTTCGGCGCCAGTTGGAGATCCCAAGTGTAACCAGGTCGCTCTCCACCTGGTCCCTCCAACGGAGTGGAGGCCTTCCCCTTCCTCGGCTTCCTCCGGCGGGTACTGCATCGAACACTTTTAGGGCTGGAGTGTTTTCGTCCATTCGGACAACATGACCTAGCCAGCGTAGCCGCTGTCTTTTTATTCGCTGAACTATGTCAATGTCGTCGTATAACTCGTACAGCTCATCGTTCCATCGTCTGCGGTATTCGCCGTTGCCAATGTTCTGAGGACCATAAATCCTGCGCAAAATCTTCCTCTCGAAAACTCCTAGTGTCGTCTCATCTGATGTTGACATCGTCCAAGCTTCTGCACCGTAAAGCAGGACGGGAATGATAAGCGACTTGTAGAGCTTGATTTTGGTTCGTCGAGAGAGGACTTTACTGTTCAATTGCCTACTCAGTCCAAAGTAGCACCTGTTGGCAAGAGTTATTCTGCGCTGGATTTCGAGGCTGACATTGTTCGTGTTGTTGATGCTGGTTCCCAGGTATACGAAATTATCTACGACCTCGAAGTTATGACTGTCAACAGTGACGTGGGAGCCAAGGCGCGACTGTTTGTTTGATGACAGGAGATATTTCGTCTTGTCCTCATTCACCTCCAGACCCATTCGCTTCGCCTCCTTATCCATGCGGGAAAAAGCAGAACAAACGGCGCGGTTGTTGCTTCCGATGATATCAATATCATCGGCGTACGCCAGGAGCTGTACACTCTTGTAGAAGATTGTACCTTCTCGGTTTAGCTCTGCAGCTCTTATAATTTTTTCCAGCATCAGGTTAAAGAAGTCGCACGATAGTGAGTCACCTTGTCTGAAACCTCGTTTGGTATCGAACGGCTCGGAGAGGTCCTTCCCAATCATGACGGAGCTTTTGGTGTTGCTCAACGTCAATTAGTTTTGCGGGGATACCAAATTCAGACATCGCGGCGTAAAGGCAACTCCTTTTCGTGCTGTCGAAAGCAGCTTTAAAATCGACAAAGAGGTGGTGTGTGTCGATCCTCTTTTCTCGGGTCTTTTCCAAGATTTGGCGCATGATGAATATCTGGTCAGTTGTCGATTTTCCAGGTCTAAAGTCACACTGATAAGGTCCAATCAGTTTGTTGACGGTGGGCTTTAGTCTTTCACACAATACGCTCGATAGAACCTTGTATGCGATATTTAGGAGGCTGATCCCACGGTAATTGGCGCAGATTGTGGGATCTCCCTTTTTATGGATTGGGCAGAGCACACTGAGATTCCAATCGTCAGGCATGCTTTCTTCCGACCATATTCTGCAAAGAAGCTGATGCATGCACCTTATCAGTTCTTCGCCGCCGTATTTGAATAGTTCTGCCGGTAATCTATCGGCCCCCGCTGCTTTGTTGTTCTTCAAGCGGGTAATTGCTATTCGAATTTCTTCATGGTCGGGTAATGGAACATCTGTTCCATCGTCATCGATTGGGGGATCGGGTTCGCCATCTCCTGGTGTTGTACTCTCACTGCCATTCAGCAGGTCGGAGAAGTGTTCCCTCCATAATCCCAGTATGCCCTGGACATCGGTTACCAGATTACCACCTTGGTCTCTACATGAGGATGCTCCGGTCTTGAAACCTTCGTTAAGTTGCTTCATTTTTTCATAAAATTTTCGAGCATTCCCTCTGTCTGCCAGCTTCTCAAGCTCTTCGTACTCACGCATTTCGGCCTCTTTCTTTTTTTGTCTGCAAATGCGTCTCGCTTCCCTCTTCAGCTCTCGGTATCTATCCCATCCCGCACGTGTTGTGGTCGTTTGCAATGTTGCGAGGTAGGCAGTCTGTTTTCTCTCCGCTGCGAGACGGCACTCCTCATCGTACCAGCTTGTTTTTTGTCGTTGCCGAAAACCAATTGTTTCGGCTGCAGCGGTACGCAGTGAGTTTGAGATGCCGTTCCACAGTTCCCTTATACCGAGATGCTGATGAGTGCTCTCAGAGAGCAGGAGTGCAAGTCGAGTAGAGTATTTCGTGGCTGTCTGTTGCGATTGCAGCTTTTCGACGTCGAACCTTCCTTGTGTTTGTTGACGGGCATTCTTTGCTGCACAGAGGCGGGTGCGTGTCTTCGCTGCGACCAGATAATGGTCCGAGTCTATATTTGGTCCTCGGAGCGTACGCACGTCTAAAACACAGGAGACATGTCTTCCGTCTATCACAACGTGATCGATTTGGTTCCGCGTGTTTCGATCAGGAGACAGCCAAGTAGCTTGATGTATTTTCTTATGCTGGAATCTGGTACTACAGACGACCATATTTCGGGCCCCAGCGAAGTCGATCAGCCTCAGGCCGTTTGGCGACGTTTCGTCATGGAGGCTGAATTTTCCGACTGTTGTGCCAAAGACACCTTCTTTACCCACCCTGGCGTTAAAATCACCAAGCACGACTTTTACATCGTGGCGGGGGCAGCGCTCATAGGTGCGTTCTAGGCGCTCATAGAAAGCATCTTTGGTCACATCGTCCTTCTCTTCCGTTGGGGCGTGGGCGCAAATCAGCGATATGTTGAAGAACCTCGCTTTGATGCGGATTGTGGCTAGACGTTCATCCACCGGGGTGAATGCCAGGACTCTGCGACGGAGTCTCTCTCCCACCACAAATCCAACACCAAATTTGCGCTCCTTTATATGGCCGCTGTAGTAGATGTCACAAGGACCCACCTTCTTCCGTCCTTGTCCCGTCCATCGCACTTCTTGGATGGCGGTGATGTCAGCCTTTAGTCGTATGAGGACATCAACCAGCTGGGCAGAGGCACCTTCCCAATTAAGGGTCCGGACATTCCAGGTGCATGCCCTTATATCATTATCCTTAAAACGTTTGCAGGGGTCGTCATCAAAAGGGGGGTGTCTCATCCGAGGCTTTCGTAGATTTTTCATTGGGGGGTGTTTTTATGTGGTGGGTCCCAAACCCTACGCACAACCGCATAAGCGGGCTTTGCCTTCTCACTTTAGCTCGCCTTCAAACGGATGTCTGTTGGCTACCCAGAGGATACTTGGTCTAAAACCGGAAGTCGTGAGCTGCTTGAACCATGTGGAGAAGAATCGTTTCTGGCCACTCCCAAGTGAGTGACAATCAAAAACTTTCCTCACTTGCGTGAACTTCTACACATGATCCCATCCCTCCTTAAATTTTTGTATAGTTTCAAGATTTCAAAAAAAGAATTCAAATATTACAAAATATGTCTAAAAATACGTTAATTCAAATTCAAACAGATTTTATCAAAATAATTGTTTAAATACAAATTATAAAAAAAAAACAGTAAAGTACTTATTTTGAATTTTCAAAAAAAAAATCAGGAATTTCTTTAACGCAACCACCTTAATACCACCAAAAAATCTCACAATGTTTTCACAAGCGCGCACAAGGTTGCATTTGAATTGAAATTATGCTTGTTTCTATTGTTGTTAATGCATTTCTTGTACGAAAATTCTGCTTCTTGGCCAGCAGTAAGCAATGCAATTTGGGTAAAGTGCTCGAGCAAAGAATTTAGCTGGCACAGTGTTGGTGAGTGAGTAAATATGAATGAACTGCTTTTTGTTGCTTGCATCTTCGTTGTCACCCTTTCGCCATGACCCTCACAGGGCATACAACTCGTCTGTCTTTGCGGCAAAATGCAGTGCATGGAACATTTCCGAATTCACTGCCCAGATATTAAGCGCCTGATTGCGAACGGAGTAAAAAGGAGCAAATGTGCTGTTCAATGGCAAAAAGTTATGCAACGGCAGGGAGAGAGAGAGAGAGGGCGAAGGGAGTTGTAAGTGATGGCAAGTAGTATAATATTTTGTGATTTTTTTCTCGTCTGCATTTTCCGCCGGTTGCAGCTCGATTTCAGTTCAGCGGCACCGCAGCAGACACACTCCCAATTTGCATATCGCTTGCACGCACTGCTACCGCCGTTAGTATATATTTTTTTGCTTTCTTCGCTTTCTTAAGAAGCAGCAGCGGTGAAGAAAAAGTGCAGCTGAACTCTAAAGGAGTTGCAAGCGTTTTCTTGCCGGCTTTTATTTACAACTTTTTGTGTGGCTTTTATACAAATTGAAAATTTGGGCGCTTTTAACGGGCGGTAGTACTTTCAAACTACTTAAATAAACTGAATACGGTAAAAATAAATGCATTGAAATGTGTGTGGCAAGTTTAAATAAAAACGCAGCTTCTACTCCCTGCTTTACTCCCTTTTTCAATCTCAACACGGTTTTTTCAAGCGCTTTTTTTATCTGCCTCAAGTAGTGCTTGTACTCCTCCGTGCTATGCCTCAAGAACTTATAATTAAATTTAATTATAAGTTTGGCGCTTCAACTGCAACGCTGTGCGCGTGTGAACTCATTCAAATTTGCATACCCTTTGCAGTTTTGCTTTTTTCACGCTACTCACTCGGCTCTCTTTTGGCGTTTTTTCTATTTTTTCGTGTGCAGTTTGCGTTTTCCTATTGCCAGCCTGCCATTTGTGGCATAAAAATGTGAAATAATGGAATTTGCGAAGTGTCAAAGTGTGTGAGGTGCATTTTTGTAACTGACAGCTAATTTACTAATGGTTCATATTGATTGTTCGGCATAAGCGCCTGCATGTATGCTATGCATTTTTTAAACTACTGCAAAATTTTGAAACTTTTACAACTTAGATGACAGCATCAAAATGTCAAAAGAGATTGATAACTTTAGTACTAAAATGTTGTACTAAATTTCTGTACATTTAGTAATGATTTTTAGTACTTAATACATTTTTCGAAATTTTCTTAAAGCGTTTCGATTGGTTCCCTTTAGTGTCCAAATAGTTTGTAAGTTATTACTTCAATTAAAAAATATCAGGTCAAGAAACGACAATGCTAATTCTTCCAGTTGAAATATTTTTTTTCGATGCAAAATTTAATTTAAAATATGAAATATTAATTAGATTCTGTGATTTTTATGAAATTACTCTTCCCTACGACTTTGGTACAAAAACTTTAGTATCAATGCAATTTGCTTGTGTCAAAAATATGTAATAAAATTTGGTACTAAAACTTGACCCAAAATATTTTTTCAGGAAAAAAATGAAAATCCAAAATTATGTAGATATTTGAAATTAAAATTTTCATGTTTCAATATTTTTCTTGTTAAAAACTAAAAATTTGTTAGTACTAAATTTAGTATGCCGTTATCCAAAAAATTATGGAACTTTGAAATATTTTAGTAAAAAAGAGGTTAGATACAATTAAAAAGTTGTGCTAACATTTTAGAACTATAATAAAGACTTTTAGTACTAAATCTGTGAAAAGATATTCGCTCAAAATGCTATATTTGATCTTAGGTGTATATATATAAAATTAATAACCCGTGGATTTATTTACACTTTTTACTGCAAAATGCATGAAATGAATTTAATAAAATAAAATCTATATATTGAACCGGTCTTCGGCAATCTAATTCAGCAGGATTTGTAGCTATCTTTAGTAATAATGTAAAATTTAATTTTTCCGGTCTTTTAATAACCTAAAAATTTTCAAACTTTTTTAGAACTTTTTAGTACAATTTTTGGAACCTTTTTAGTACATCCTAAAAACCTCATAATTCTTCCAAAATTTGCGAAAATCGGCAAAAATTTTCATAACATTAATTTAGTAAGCTCCTTAACTGGCTTACATTTAGTATCACATTTTAGTACACTTACAGTACAGTATGGTATTATAACCAGTATATTTCAGCATACATAAAATTCGCAAAAAGGACGCATCAATTTTGTTACAAATCAGCATTAACAACTGTGCCATGCTGAGTACAAATTCATGTATGCGCCACAAATCCACCAAATATCCGAAATGCACATTACCATACATTAAAGTATGTGTGCGTTTGTGTGCTTATCATCTTTTCTGGCATAATGATGCCCATTCATCACGAAGTCCAATGACTGAGCTCCCTAACCCTCCGTAACATTTAGGCAGCAACTAGCTCTAAAGCGCGCCAACGTACAGTCCCGTGTGTTGCAAATCCATTTGTGTTGGTGTGCGTGTGCATCATGACCCCAATCAATTAAATTTCAGCGTGGTCGCTTTTCAAATGAGCCACAAAGGAGCAAGCGCACCATTTCCTCAATAACAGTATTTGTGCGATTACGCTTAAATGTATTCGTACACATACAAGCTCACACTTGGGTACAAAACTTGCAACAAAATTCTAATGCATGCCACCAATATTGTTGGCTCGCGCGTACGTTTGTGGTATGTTTACCCCTCCCTCCCCAAACATTTTGTGGCCACAAAATTTTCGCCAATTTTTCTTCAACTTGTTATTGTAAACTTTGCGTTTCCGTTATTTCTATTTTTTGTGTTTGCTTGTTGTTGGTTTTGTTGCCATTGCTGTTAGCTACAAATGTGTTTATGAGGCGCGCACGCGTTGTTGTTGTGGTTGTTGTAGTGCAAACAAATGCGTCGCAATTACACACTTGTGCTTGGCATGCAATCATTTGCCTGCCACAGCCGCTACCTCCCACCTGCCACCTGCCACCTAAATACACCTCGCGTCATTGCAATGCCCATTGGTCCACCTGCGTGCCTCTAATGCTCTACGTTGTCCTTCTCCCTCTCCATGCGCGCTCGTATTTTCTGTGTGGCAATTGCTTTCATTTATTTCGCTTTTCTCTCTCTCTACCTCTGTACTGTGGCATGGAATTCACAGCACGAATGGTGCATGTTGCAAACAAATTACGTTTTCTAGCATGTGGCACGGTACGCGCGTGTATTGCGGCAACATTCAGTTGCTGTGCGCGCTGTGCCAAATCAGGTGGGAATTGCCAAATCGTGAGCAAAACTTTAAAATCTCTTTATATGCAAACACATGTGTGTGCGCGCGTGTTTGCTGCAAGTCCATTTGTAGCCGACGAAATTTCGTGTGTGTGTCGGCTTAAATGCCCGCTAGCGTTATTTGTGTGGCACAATCAACGCGCGCGCGTGAGCATTGTGGCAATGCGGCAAGTGTAGCGGCAGCAGCAAATTAAGTACGGACAAAGCAAACCGCCAAACAGTTGGTAACTTAACGCATTGAGCGGCGATGAGAGCGCGCTCGTCGATGTGACGCGCCGCCTAGCCATCCATCCGTGACGCGGCACAGATATGGCCGCGCCTATCTGCAAGACAATTAAAATTAATTTGCATTGCGCCACAGGAAATTTGCTTTTGTTGTAGGCTTTCTTTTCTACAGTGACTGCCACATTTGTGCTGTAAACAAAAAGAAGAGAAAATATTCATGTTTATTTGTGCGCTAGCAATCGCCTAATTTTACTTACGTGTATAGTGCGTAGCGCTCCTCTCGAAATTGTCTGCGTAGCCTCTAAAGAACCGCCGCCCCTTAAATACCCGCCTTCAAGCACTCAGCAATTTTGGCGCTTAAAAAATATTCAATTTCCTTTCGCCACCCACACGCGCTTTCACTCAATTCCGCGCATTCACACAAGTATAGAATTATATGAAAAAGCTTTCTGCTGGTTGTCTTCAAGCGCCATTTTTTAAAGTAATCCTCCTCGCCGCCTTCCTCCTTCTTTACTCATTTTTTTTTTGGCTCTCGAAATGTGTTGATAAAATTTAATGTGCGCGCATGTGGGCACAAATTTTGCAAATTAGAGACGCGCACTCGGGTATGAGGCGTGTGCTAAGAATATCATACGCACATTGTTAATATATAAATAATTTCTATAAGAGCTTAGGGCGTCACAGCTGTTAAAAACTCGCGCGTACCTCACATAAAGTCATTAGTGAAGGCGTGTTTAAACATTTGCTTACGTTTCATTTATGTTCCAGGCTGATTTGGTTAAAGAAAGTCATTAGTAAGTTGTTGTGCTAACATTTTATTTAAATTTTGAGGTTATGTTATGGGTGATTTATTTGTTCTTACTGGGCCATTTATAATAATTATAATGATGATACAAATATTTCCAAAAATCTGTTAGCTGTTTATTACTAAAATTTCAGTTCTATAAATTATATAATATATGACATTATTAAACCATTTAATTGAGCATTAAATTTTTAGTACATTTAAGTAAACATAATATAGTGCTGCAATTTGAGTTCATAAAATGACTACTGAAAACTTTAGTTCACATAATTTAGCACATAACACACTTTGGTACTTCTAATTTAGTACTAAAATTTTAGAACACATAATTTAGTACTGAGATCCGATCTATAAAATTATATTTGAACATACACTAAATGTAATTCTGAACATAATAAATTTGAGTACAATTTATTTAGTACCAAATTTTAGTACAGAGAATTTTGTACAAAATTCTGGAAGATAGAATAGTACTATACTTTAAAAAATATCACTTCTTATTATTTTCATAAATTACTAAAAAAAACGGTTTTTTCTGAACATTATATATTGTATTTTAGTACGAAATATTTAGAACTGTAAAAAAGTACTAAAACTATATCCATGGTTAATTATGTATATTTCATTCTCAATATTTTCTTTATCAGTATACTATAACACTTTTAAAAATACTGCATGTATTGTGTAAAATTTATGCATTACATAGTCACAGATCTTAATAAATTTAGTTCGAAAATTACAATATGTAACACAAATTTTACTCCCCATAATGTTAGTACAAAATTATGATGATAATATATAGATCTGTATTACTAAAACTGGTTACTGATTTTGTATCGTGGTTCTAGTCAATCAATATTAATGTTCTTCCTATTAATAATAAAATTATATCACTGAGCTATATCAGCTTCTGGTTGAATATTATGTACTAAAATTTTAGTACAATAAAAAACGTAATACAATAAAAGTGAAAAATGCAACATATATTATTAAAATTTCTGAATCATCCAAATTTCGTATTTAAACGAACGTTGAGTTTAAAGCTATAAAATTTTAGTACAAACATATTTTTGGTACTCGATTTGTAGTAAAATATTTCGACATTGAAATTATAGTATATAATTTTTATAAAAGAATAGGTACTACTTTTTAGTACTATATACTAAAAAATAAAAAAAAAACACAAAATATTTGGTACAACAAATCATTGTAGTACTAAATGCTTAAATTATTTATTATTTTGTTTGCTACTATTTATTTAGTTTATTTTAGTTTTACTATTCGAACTAAAACCCATACCTATTTAAAATAGTGCTTGTATGTGTCTTTATCGAAGTTCTGTCAAACAGTTAGGTTTTTAACAAGCCCCGACCTAAAATTCCCACACCTCAAACGCCTACACAACCACATACCATCAAAGTTAACTAAGTCAGTATCACCAGGAAACCCGTTTCTCTTGCAATACCATTTCACGACCAGAAACTAACGGTATATACGAGTATAAGGACGCATATGAGTATAATAAACAAGCGCAACTGAAGCGCATGAAAAATTCCCAAGTGTATCATGTGTCATACGCGTACGTGTTGTGACATAAGTCACTGCTACCAAACAACAACAACAACAGCAACAAGCGGCAAACCAGAATCATAACTAAAAGGCGAGCAGCACAAAAAAAAAACTACTTGATAAACGGCAATAAATAAAAATTATAAAAAAATAAATCGAGAATCATAAGTAGCAATCTACTGGCTCCTGGTGGCTTATTGACGATTTGTTTTTGTTGTTATTGCTTCGACAGTTACTTAAGCGGCTTCCGTATGTCGAACACTTTGACACTTTTGTCAGCCAGCCGCAAAACAAGCGAAGAAAGTCATAATTCCAGTCAAAGCTCAGCGTGCCGTGTGCAACCTGATATTGCCACAAAGGCGGGGGCAAAACCAACAACAACAAGAAATTGAAAAAAATCCGCTTACTGCAAGGCATTCTCATATATTGATTCAACTGTTTGTAAACACATAAATAGGAAGCATTCCGCCGCATGGGCACGTCTTCAGCTTACGGATCGGATTTACCGTTGCGCTTCTCAGGCGCTGATTTATAAATGTCAACGGTGACGTTATCGTTAAATTAGATGGAAAATGTGAAGTCGTAATAGTGCGGGAATGTGTGCCATGAAACATGAAACAAAAACAAAAAAGCGCAATAAAAGTTAGGTTAGATGGAGGCTTAAGCGTGTTGTTGCCCCCGCGGAGGCACACACGAACAGTTCGATTAGCTGGTTGGCAAACGGTTAAGAAACTGGCTTAGAAGAATTTTTTTCTAAGAAAACATCTGAAAAATTGCCGCATCGAGCGGAAGGCACTCCAATCAAATACCACAGAACAAACTCAAACAAGAGTTCATGAGCCGGTTGGCTTGGAGAATAAGCGCAGAGTAGCAGGAAGCGGCAAGGGTAAAACCATAAAAGCCCTGACAAATGAACAAACAGCCACTGAAAGCAAACGAGCCGAAACAAATTCTAATAAAGTTTCGATAAATTCGAAAATAGATGAGACAAATATAACCGCTATTGCTAAAACACACATATGAGCGAAGAACGGACCCGACTCGACCAAACAGACAATCAAGTAGCAGCCACAAATAATTGCCAAACTGAACACAAATACTTAAACTTACAACAACACAAACAAAAGCGCAAAAGTGGAAGCAACCAGCGGAGAGACGACTTTCCTGAGAGCCGGAAACGGAAGCATTGTACACTGCAGACACGGCCAATCATCACCAAGAGCGGCGGCTACGTCACTACAAAGTCAGACAATCAAAATTAAATAGCAGTTTGTATGGGAAAGCACAAATAGCAAAAAGATTAAAAAACGGAGGCTGAAATCAAAACCAGACACACAAAGTTCGGTTGTCGAACAATAAAAATTGACAGCAGCAATGGCAATGCCAACAACGAAATGTGGCAACTTTTGCCACGGACTATTGTCTGCGTCGCCAGCCTTTGTACGCGCAGACAAAACGGACAGACTAGCGTCTGTATGAGTGTATCCTTGGGAAATGCAAAAGGCGTACTTTTGGAACTAATAATAAAAATGCTTGTGGCCATACTTTGAGCGATCACATGTGGAGTGTCTCCTACCCCGCGACTCATTTGTTTGGTTAGTATATAACCCAGTATTATTTTTGGATATGGATGAGTTTATTTTGAAGGACATTTAAATTGTTTTGAGGTTTTATTTATAATTTTTAATACCATATCTTCTTTAATGACCTCATCCGTGCAGTCTTCAAAATTTGACTGCTTTACCAATAGTAAATTTAGTTCGGAACCTAGTAAAGTTATATTGTTTTATCCCTATAATCCAGTCTATAGAAAATCGCGCCTAAGTGAAAGTTAAAATCGATCCAGAAGTATATTCAAGTGTAACTGCTTTAAAACGATGTGGAACTCCATCCTCAGCGCTAACGCCATAAAATGTAGTAACATAGTAATCATAAATAACTTGAGTCCTTCATCAAGCTTCATCTTGAAGTCTTCTAACCGTCCATAGTGAATAATGAAAAATAGTGCGGGAATATATCACAATCTTCTTTTTAGAAAAGCATCTGAATGTAGGCAACAAAACTTCTAATATGAATTGCGCCTGAATGTATGCAATATTTTTCAAAATTGGAAATTTCCGGAATAATCATATGAATTGTTAACTCTCGATTACTACCAAGCGACTTTCTTCTTCCATTCAAAATATGAAGCAAACTTCGCAGCTAGTACTGGGTTACAAGCGAAAATCCACTAAGCACTGCGTGCAGACGCTTCTTCTTCGCATCTATTTGTGAAACAATAAAAACCTTTTTAAGTCACAATCACTATGGCTACGACTATTGCCTATGGCCACTGAATGGCTATTGAAGTTTTTGGCGGTGATTGGAATTCTGTGGCGCCGCAAACACAAAGTAACAAACTTTATTTGCGGTCAGCGCTCATATCAGAAAGGGGAAAAAATGCCAAAATTGCACAATTCAATGGCAATTGTAAAAACGCCTGCTCGTGATTGTAAAAGCGAATTTTTCGAATATTGGCTTACAGTTGCAAGCGCTTTCTTGGAATTTGCAACGGTGGGAAGGTGCAGTGGATTCTCGCATGACACATTCTACACTTTCAGTTTTAATTGAAAATGGATTTCTGGATTTTTTGCACAATTTTTAATGCTTGAAGGAAATTACAACAATAGTGGCTATAACAGTAGAATCGCGGTGGAGAAGTAGAGTGTGCTAGAAAAGGCAATTCTGTGCATAAAATGGTGTATCAATTTCAATTTCGTTTATGTGACACGCGCATTTGTGTTGAATTTTAGTGCGCTTTTTAAAGAATCTTTTTTTCTTTTTAAAGAAACGCATTCACCGCTCAAAATGTAGTCATTCAATAAAAAAAGATACGCTTACTCTTCAACAAAGTTGCGCTAATGAACACCTTTAACAACACATCGCTCACGATTGACAACTCAAGCGCCGCGTTGAGATAGTAAAGTGTCATCTTAAAAATATACACCGTTAGCAAGACGCTTACAATCAATCTAATGAAGTGTGTCAATGCGAAGAATCCAAAAAGTATTCAAATAAAAAAAATAGCCAATGCAGCAGGCATCAAGTTGCCACACCGAAAAAACGCCACACAAACAAAATTAAATCTATCAAAAATGCCATAAAAATCACTTTAACAATGTCATAAAATCGCTGTGCAGGCAAACACGAAAAAACCCGGTGACGGTGAGAGCAGCAAATTTAGGACACAAATCGAACGGCACGCACGACGCACAGAAGCCTTTGCGGCGTTGAAGTGAGTGTAGAAGGTGGCCGCGCGCAACGTTGCGCTCGGACCAGTTGCAAGCATTTTTATGGCATACTATAAATTGCTTTCTAAATAGACTATAAAAACGTTTTAACAAATGAAAATATTGAATTGAATTCCAATGTGGACGAAACGTGCTTGTCAGCAAAGTAGCAAAACGTCGAGGGGGAAAACATGTGAAAGAAGAGTAAAAATAGATTAAAAAAATATATAAAAGAGTGAACTTTAAACGCAAGAAATGAAGAGCGGACAGTGCTAGTAGTAAGAGACATTCGTTGATAATGTTTTAAAAATGAAGAACACTCAAGGTCATAAGACATAATTTACAGAAACAAACACTGAACACAGTTTTGAGAGGTCTTTTAATATCTGCTAGACACATGTGATCATGATCAGATTTCTAAACTTTAATAGACGTCTGTTATTTGGAAAGAAAGTCCAGGGATTTAGAGTTTTATTTACTTTACTTTAGAAATATCTTTAAAGGATCTTTAAAAAATTGGATACCTGAAGCTTTAAAACATTTCTAAAGGTAAATAAATAGATGGATAAAAAGAAGAAGATAGGTTCCACGATCTCAAAATTATACTACGACAGTGCAGTCCGCGGAGGTATATTGAGATTCTTGATTCTATTAGATATCAAACACGATTGTTTGCAAAACGAAGTACAAGATTAAGAACATACATGGTATGGAACTGTCTAAAGGTGTTATATCACATATCTAACATCGAATCACACCAAAATATCTTAATTAAGAACGTGACACTAGTAATATCATCGATACGATAAACAAAAAACAAGAAACATTGTACTGAGGAAGATAAATAGAATATTTGCTCTCTCAGTGGACTGAGCAAGAAGTAACGATGTATAAGAACTGGATGTTCATTCATTGATGGTGCAGGAAAATTGATCCTGACTTAGTTATATCGTCAAGCAATCTTAAAATGCTATTTTCCATTATAATTATTACTTCTAAAAATATTTTTCACATAATTTTTTCAAATTTTTGTTTTTTGATTTCAGTTTATTTTTAATTTAATTTATTTTCTGTATGTCAAAATGTCAGAAAACATATGATTGTGGCAGAAGAGCATAAAGCTTTCGGTGTGTTCAATGCGATCCATTGTAGTACATTTCACAACACCAGAAAATTTGAATGGTTTCAAGAACTGTATTGTAGTAAGGAACACCATTTGCTTTCAAACAAAATTCGGAACACCGGTGATACACATATGGTTTCTGAAACATACTACAATATGTACTACATGTCTGTCTCAGGTATTAAAATTCTATCAATTGAGAAGAGCTATGGAGTTTCAATCACATATTTTGTATATTTTCGATCTTTAACTGATCATATTAACACAATTCATGCCATACGAATAACTCCTGATCTTGTCTGGCGAATGGAGGAACTACGGACGGTTGATAGACTTTTAAGAGAAGTGTGGAACTGATTTGCCGTTCCTAAGGTCTCTCCGTGCTACGTCAACGAAGAGACTATAGTTTTCAGCCGGTCAAAGAGTATCAACTCGATAGCATTCTCACAAACTATATGGGGAGAAGAATTTAGAATTTACCATGGAAAGAAGTATAAATAAATATATTTATTGATCTAATTAAACCATACTCAAGAAACTAACAACTATATTAATACAACCGTAATCCTCAAATTTTTGTATAATTTCCACCGACTTCTGTATCAAAATGTCGCGCTTGTCACGCAGTACTCTATATAGCGACATGTTATAAGAATAAGTAAAATTCCAACAGTCTTACCCTTGTACCACACGCATGCCACACACAATTTCAATTTAAAGCGTAAATTTTCATATTTGAAGTTGTCAACGCTAATGCTCTCAGCAATGCGTATGACAACCATAAGACTAAGCAGTTGAACACAGCAAACGCTAGTAGGGGCCGCCATACAAGCAACTGGGGAGCCGTAAGTTAGCGCCATGGCGCTAATAATTCACGCAACATAACCGCCACACTTTGTCGCTCGGCGTTCATGCAGCGGTGTGCAGCAACGGTGCTTAGCTAATATCCATTTCCCCTTTTCGCACGAGCACACGTGCCGACGCTGCGTGATTTGAAGTGCCATTGAGGTGTGTGCGATTATATCGTCTATCCATTGACTGCAGACGTTTCGAGGTGGTTTGTTTTATTTAAGAAGGATGTAATCGCAGAAAATTACGTTTAGTTCTGCATTACAATTTACATTTGAGTTGTTCTCTTTAACAGCAAAGGATTATTTTTAAAACTCTTGTTACTTACTTGCTTCTTTATGTCCAGTGATCTGTATTAATCTGGTGCGCGTTTTGAGATATTTGTCGGATACCCTATCTTTTTGTTCCTCCTTCATGATTCTATAAGATTATATAAACATTATTTTAACACTTGGATGTGATCTTAGACCGAAATAATTTCCACCGATTTTATATCTTTGTCGTACTTGCCTCCTTATGTCAGTTATATATAATATGTATATAATATGTATATAGATAAAAATCTGAACTTAATCGGTTCCTCCCACCATAAACTGATTTATAATTTGTTAGGTTAAGTTGGACCGGTGGTCATTTGAACTTGATGTTTTTTCTGCTATAAAACTATAATTATTGGAAATTAAGATGGGGACCTTACTGAATAGTCAGCAGATACATTATGATATCTACTCCATTATTATTATATTTGGTAGATTTAGAAAGAAATGAGCTCGGTAGGAATTCAAAATCATCTTGAACTAAGTGGTTATTCCTTAAGTTCTTAGAGAAATTCTAAAAGGTACCAAACATTCATACTTAAATTTTGGACTTGTGATGCTTTGAATTATTCAATAACAAGTAAGAGAATGGGCGTGATTGATCTCACATTCTTAGTGTAAGGTGTATATTTTTAATATTCGATCTTGCGGAAGTTAATATTTTCAAAATCAGGAAAAGTGAAAGATCGATTAACCTGTAACTTAACTATTTAGCTATAAATCTGTAAAAAGTAGATCTGTTTAAGTGCAAACTGATCTCCGGTCCGGTCAGTTTTGGTGATAAATAACGTATTTTAAAGATTTTGTCATTATTTGCCAAAACTGACTAAATATGGCGAATGTAGCACATATCTCTTGTTCAACCGATTGTTCAGATAAAGGAGATTGTGCTTTAATTCCAACAAAAACTGGATAACCAAAATTCGTGATATATTTACGCTTTATATAAGAAATGTGAGTACTGATATTATTCTGGATCGGCCGCCTATAACGTATATTTTTCATATGATTCTTCAGATATGAGGTCCTGCTCTATAGCTTCTTCAACAAAAAAGCTAAGAACAAGATAATTTGAGTTACTTACTCGATATACTAGTCAAAGAATGAAAATCATTGTGGTTAGAATAGAAAGAGAAAAATATTTAATTTTATTTAGTACAATAAAGCTTGGAAAAATAATTTTAATCGGTCTTAAATATGAAGATAGTTTCATAACAAAATTTTTTTTTTCTGCTTATTTCATCCTACCTTTCCAATATATACACATATCGGTTCATTTCCTTTATTTCTACATGTCACAAAACAAATTTCTATGAAAAGAAAATTTATAACATAACGGCACTTACATATAAACATATTTGTAGTCGCACTTTTACGATTTGCTATTCATTTGGGGCATACCCTCTTTCGTGCAATATGTGCAACACGGCCGACACACGCTTGCAAAGCACGTTCACAGCTACACTATTTGCCACATTCTTGCAACACACCTAAAGCTCCCTTTGGCTGGAGTCGCGACAGCGCCACTAAAGGGTCCATAAATACTGAAAAGAAGAAAAAGAGATGAATAAAAGATAAAAAATTGAAAAATGCAACAGCAAAGCAAATGAAAAGAAGTGTGTGGAAAAAAGTAAAGCAAGTTGCATGCAACGATGATGTACTGGAATTCTTTTTATGTGCGCGTGCCATTGTTGCAGCAACAGCATGTCGACGGTGATGATGCCGCGTGCAACTATAAAAGTGCAATGCCATCGGCGGCGATATCAGCGCGAAATAGCATTTATGTACAGTTATTTGCCACAAATAGTTAGGCAGCAACGCGACAGGGGCAAATAAACATAAGCATGTGTAGCAGACGCTTAAATGCGCTATTTTTGCCACATTATACATGCACTTAAGCGCATACGCAGGCGATGATGTTGCAACAACACCCAACTAACGGGGGCTGCGCGGCATATACAAAACCATTAAATGCATATCTACTTATTGCTTGCTGCGTGTGCATGTGTGGCGGTATGTGGCATGCATATTTTTTTGCACATGTTGCATGTGGCATAGTCACACGTTGCAGATACAAAAGTACATATGTAGTAGGCACACCTAAGGCAGCGCGCACAATAAACGAAGTCTGGCTAGCTTGCCACGTTTGGCGCTCCCACACATGCAGGCCGATGTTGTACAAATACACAGAATCATTTTGCTGCGTGTTGCAAGCACTTTCATTGGCTTTCCTTGGCTGCTCTGTTAGACTATTTTACTTACATTTATGTTTTGTAATTTTCATCATTGCCGCATTTTGTGGCATTACGACGCCACCGTGTTGACAATGTTGCAACACTTCCAAGTAAGTCGCACATTCATCTCGCCTTGCCACATACAAACATGCAAGCATATTTATTGGTATTGTTCGTGCAACTTATTCAATATTTTGCTTTGTTACACACTGTTGTTGTTGTACATTTTTTTGTTGTTTTGTAACATTTTTTTTATTTTGTTGTTATTGCCCTCGTTTATTGTTATGATTTTGTTGTTGCACGTGTGGGCGCGTCTTTGTGCCTTGAAATGGTTAAACATGCTTTTGCAACAGCACATTTTCAAATACACGCAACTTGCCGCAGACAGTTAATTTAAACTGATTTCATGTTGATAGCGCGAATATTGCAATGTCTGCTTGCCGCTTGCCACGTTTGTCAGTGTGAAAGCATTTGTTATGATGACAGCACACACACACACATACACACTCTCAGATGAAAGTGGCGCGTTTCGAGTGCGCGAAATTATTGCAGGAAATGCATTTAATATCTTACCGTTAGGAGTGTCTGTACTTTATGGCCGCAACTAATGTGGCGTTTTTCAATTGAAATGGGTCACAGGCGTGCTGAAGCGCTGGTGCGTGTGTGTACAGGGTGTGTCAATTGAATTCAGATACTAGTGGTTTGTATTACACCCAAGAATATTCAATCAACGCGATGTAATTATTTTATCGCCTGAAGGTTTATTTGCCTTTAGTCTTCTTCTCATTTACTAAAGATACTTTACTCGAACAGTGCTTATCTTATCTGGCCTCCACGACTCTTACTTGTAAGTCCGACGTCCCCGGGAAATATATTTGATGTATAGACACGCTCTTTGAATCTTTTTGGAAGCTGAAGATGCATCATCATTTTTGTGACCTCTAGTTAAATATAATTCAGTTTTATTGAATTGTTCAGCGTAATTTTTTCAGAAAGAAACTACAACCATTACCTCTACGAGTTCGAGGAACCTTGATATAAAGATGATTAAGCTAGAAAGTGTCGAGATACCGAAGTAGTGGCCCCAAGGAAACTTAAAAGGATTCATACGTACGGTAAGGTAACGGGTGATTTTTTAAGAGCTTGATAACTTTTTTTAAAAAAAAAACGCATAAAATTTGCAAAATCTCATCGGTTCTTTATTTGAAACGTTAGATTGGTTCATGACATTTACTTTTTGAAGATAATTTCATTTAAATGTTGACCGCGGCTGCGTCTTAGGTGGTCCATTCGGAAAGTCCAATTTTGGGCAACTTTTTCGAGCATTTCGGCCGGAATAGCCCGAATTTCTTCGGAAATGTTGTCTTCCAAAGCTGGAATAGTTGCTGGCTTATTTCTGTAGACTTTAGACTTGACGTAGCCCCACAAAAAATAGTCTAAAGGCGTTAAATCGCATGATCTTGGTGGCCAACTTACGGGTCCATTTCTTGAGATGAATTGTTCTCCGAAGTTTTCCCTCAAAATGGCCATAGAATCGCGAGCTGTGTGGCATGTAGCGCCATCTTGTTGAAACCACATGTCAACCAAGTTCAGTTCTTCCATTTTTGGCAACAAAAAGTTTGTTAGCATCGAACGATAGCGATCGCCATTCACCGTAACGTTGCGTCCAACAGCATCTTTGAAAAAATACGGTCCAATGATTCCACCAGCGTACAAACCACACCAAACAGTGCATTTTTCGGGATGCATGGGCAGTTCTTGAACGGCTTCTGGTTGCTCTTCACCCCAAATGCGGCAATTTTGCTTATTTACGTAGCCATTCAACCAGAAATGAGCCTCATCGCTGAACAAAATTTGTCGATAAAAAAGCGGATTTTCTGCCAACTTTTCTAGGGCCCATTCACTGAAAATTCGACGTTGTGGCAGATCGTTCGGCTTCAGTTCTTGCACGAGCTGTATTTTATACGGTTTTACACCAAGATCTTTGCGTAAAATCTTCCATGTGGTCGAATAACACAAACCCAATTGCTGCGAACGGCGACGAATCGACATTTCACGGTCTTCAGCCACACTCTCAGAAACAGACGCAATATTCTCTTCTGTACGCACTGTACGCATTCGTGTGGTTGGTTTAATGTCCAATAAAGTAAACTGAGTGCGAAACTTGGTCACAATCGCATTAATTGTTTGCTCACTTGGTCGATTATGTAGACCATAAATCGGACGTAAAGCGCGAAACACATTTCGAACCGAACACTGATTTTGGTAATAAAATTCAATGATTTGCAAGCGTTGCTCGTTAGTAAGTCTATTCATGATGAAATGTCAAAGCATACTGAGCATCTTTCTCTTTGACACCATGTCTGAAATCCCACGTGATCTGTCAAATACTAATGCATGAAAATCCTAACCTCAAAAAAATCACCCGTTATATACTTCCATAAGCATTGAGGTATTCCATTTCGTGTCAGTCGCTGAGAAAATATGTTAATCAGCTTTATTCACTTTAGTTGGATGAATGTTTCGAATTTCTTGAGATTTTGTGAGGCGAAAAGACCAAACAATGAAGTCCTTCATAAGATGGAATTAATTTTAAATTAATTAAATATTTCCCTTCACCAAAATCTTGCGTTAAATCGTTGATAACTAAAGTAAGATTCCTATTTGCCTATAATCAATATTAAACTACTAGAAATATTAATATTTACTTTTGAATACCTCGCTGCACCTCAAAAAAACATCTAAAACCGCACAGCGCCGCTGTCACTAGTCACTTGTCACGCGTCACTTTACACTCTTTGCGCCTTTTCAAAGTCACACACTATGTAAGTCCCTTAAGCCAACAAGCTCACCGTTAAGTCCTCACGCTTTAATTGCTTTCATATTTGCAAAACATATTTGAAATTTCCTAAGGTATGGCATAGAAGCCATCATACAACCCACACGAAATTCACGTTGCACTGTTTATTGTTGTTGTTTCGTGTGCGCATTTCAAGTACAATAACAATGCTGACAGCATTTAAAGTGTTTCAGCTTGAGTACTTGATGTGCGCAAAATGCTGCCGCTGACGATCTCCCACATTTTTGGCATACTCCGAGAGGTACGCTACTTTAAGTACGCGTGTGCATAAGAAACAGGGTGGTGCGAAAAGAAGTGTCATGAAATGAAGTGAGGTCTAAATTACTAAACTAATTTTTCCATCGCTCTTAGGCAAGTAACTCCCGCGAGTTGAGTCAATTGATCAATCAACAAGAGATATCTTTGATGATTACTTAAATTTCTTACCGAATTTCTTGGAGAAAATCCTCATGGCTTTGTCTTCATTAGAGATCGATCTAAAAATGAAAGTTCTCAGATCAAGTAAACTTCATAGTCGTCAATAGTCCGAAAACCTGGTGGACTTTCATAAAATAAATAAATATCTGCTTTTATTCTATAGATGGTTGAAGCTCACTCCTTATTCATTCCTCTTTTCACCCACTCCTCTCCTCACTTGCTTCCTGAAATCCACCATATCTCACCTGCCACTTGTCTTGACTGCCGCTGCACTTAGCGCTGCTTCGCTGACATACTCCAATGTTATTACGTCGTCTTGCTGCGCTAAATGTCAGTCGGTTGACGCGAATCGCGGCGAACATGTGTCATGTACTGCTTAAATATAAAATTGTGCAACATACGCTTGCAACACCACCAACTCTCCTGCTGCTTGACACATTTTAATGTTACTATTTACTCTTATCTGCAACACTCTTCCCCACCACCGTAGAGAGCCTAGCTGCCTGCCATTTGTATGCGGCGCCTGTAGCAATAACCTTGTAGCGTGTTGTATGTGGCATGCGCTTAAGTGTGCGTAGCCGCTATTTACGTTGCTGTCAGCCAAACTGACATGACTAAAGACTCAATGGCAGTTTACGCGACTGATGCTTGAAGGTTTGTGGTTTAGTTGATGGTGGTTTAAAACAAGAATTAACAACAATCGCAGAAGCCACAGAATGTTTTAAAGTAGCAAGTTTTTTCTACTCTGCCACCGCATAGTTCAGCGACTTATTGACTTTATCTGCAAAATTAATCTCAACGTGAGTGTACCAGCCGCCTTCTTGTGGCAAGAAATCAGTTCAAGTGTGACTTCTTGTAATCGAATTAAAATCAGTGCGATATGCGCCAACACCCGGGTCCATGGTGGACTTCAACAAGCGCCACGCCATAAATAATTGAGTGGAGTGAAGAGCAGCAGCATCAAAGAAAAAATAGGAAATTTAATCAATACAACAACTCATTCAGCGTTCCTTCTTCCAACCCTGTTTTATTATTTCTTTTTATTACTTTTATTCTTACAAATTCCACGCGTCACAACGACTTCGCAGCCTGACTCGCCGGCACTTCTGCTCTTTTTTATTTCTTCTACTCATTTAAACTTCGCTCTCCAAGCAAAACCGGCATCTGTCTTTTCCCAGCTATTGCTCGATTTAAATTGTAATGATTTCATTTCATTTGCCGTACACACCCCAAAAGCCGGCTGGCGCGCACTGCACAGCCGTCTTCACTGAGAATGGTAAATAAAAACGCGCGGTAGTGGAGCACGTCGTGCGCACCCATCATTAAAAATCAACGCGACTGACTGCATACTTGTTCCCCCGCTCTCCTGGCAACTCAAATACAACACTGTCTGCGGCACTTCGCTCGTAGTTCGTTCGATCTCGTGCGCTCGATAACAGCCAATTTGCAGTAGCGTCCGGTCGTCAACTTTAACTGTGCAACGTCTGCTTTATTTCGCTTGCACTCGACTTCCTGCTTGTTGGTCTCTGCTGCGTCTGCTTAATCTTTGCTAGGAGCTTTCTTCGAGTTAGTATGTGGTTTTTTTTTGCGGCTTTCTCCAGCCAGTCGACGGGTCTGCGAGTGTCGATGAAACCGCGATAAGGCGCACAAACTGAAATTGAGCTGCCGAGTTGAATTGCTTTCCTCGCATTGCTACGTGTACGTACGTTGTAGATTTAAGTGATATTTCTTTTACTGGGGGATATATAATTAGGGTGGTACTTAATTGTAAAGAAAGGATAAACATCAAGTTTTCAAATTCTGTATCTTTTAAATCACGTATTCGTGGTGAATTAAGGATTGGTTTTGGATTGTAATCTTGAATCCGAATAACAGTTTTAATACCAAGTCCTCTACTGTAGGTCGGTAAATACCAATTTTTTGACTTCTCGTAAGACAGTCGTATCATGGACGCCTACTTAATTACGAGAAAATAATAATAAAGTTAAAATCTAACGACCCATTTGAGTCACAGATTGGGGAAATCCGGTTTTGAATTACATTATGCAACCCGGAAGGCAATTTAGATCCTCGACTGCAGTAACTCTTGATGCGGCAAAGAATAATTTTATTTCTTCTTATAAGACAGTCTTAAGTTGGGCTTCTAGTTAGTTGTGGGCAAATCATAAAACGTTTAAAATCCATCGCCCAATATGAGTCACAGATTCGGGAGATCCAGTTTTGGATTGGTTTCTTCAATCCGAAGAAGAATTTAGATACTAAATCTTCGACTGTATAAATACTGGATTCGGTAAATATCCGGGTTTGACTTATCACAAGACAGTCTTAACTTTGATCCCTGTACGAAATGACCCAAAAGTCTCCAGAATTATATTAACGATTTAGATTTTTACATCCCACACTAATATACATACATACCCACAAAAAAACATTCGCGAAGTGCTGCGAAGCAGAGTAGAAATCAAATTATGAAATTCACGACCGTGTCGGACACACAGATTAGAAACAGATTAAGACGAGATAAAGAAATTGCTTACATGGATTGTGCAGAGTGAAGTGGCGTGGGGCCTAGCCAGTTGTTGGGGGAAAATAAGATGAGTTACAGACGCTTATATATGATTAGGCGTGTGGATTTGTTGGCAGTCAGGAAAAGGCAGTTTAAATTCAATGTCATGGCAAACGATGATATTGACTAACCGACCGCACTAATCGGCGCAATGACAGCACGCTTTGCGATAACTAGGGAGCGAGCGACATACGAACGCTTGTCAGCGAGGAGAGTAGAGGAGTTTTATGATTGCAGAGTGGAGTGATGGGTTTTATTTTATTGTTTATTTCTGAGTGACATGTTCAATTTAATTTTGTTTTGGTTACTATTTTTTAGATTTTATATTTAATATTTTATCAGATTATTATTTGACACACTTTTTTATCAAAAAAATTGTATTTCTCCCTCCCTCTTTATTTCATAATCAACTATATTAATCATTCTACTTCTTTCAATTGCAGTACTTCCAACATCATCGAGTCTTAATCGACATAAACTAATTACAAATTTGGCATGTGCTCAACCTTCAACGTTCTCAACAAATATCTCAAGCTTGCGGTAAGTTTATACTGAATCTTAATTGTTTATTTAACTGCTCAAGACATTTAATCGATATAGTGAGATGGGTAGGAATGCTTACGCCGCAAATTTATATATACAAAACTTTGAGATAAGTTCAAAAAATATCAGGATTAATCTTTTCCTGTTTTTTTAGAGGATGGGTTGGTTAGTTCTTCCTGACAGTGGTATTCTTCCCAATGGGAAGCTTTCTTCATTTTAGAAATATCATTCATTGAGCCCTTCAAATATGATCATAGTTTTCGATACCTTGTACTAAATTTCTAAGAATATCCGACATTAATCATGAACACGTTTAATAAACGTTGCTTCCTAATAATTCTATAAATTTATTCTTATAGTACTCGCGAACACTCTTCTCGAACATATTTTTTGTTTCGATAAATTATAGGCAGTGTAATAAAATACTCATCAAATAATTATTTATGTTTCAAGATGAAAAATAGCCCCAGAGGATTAAATATATGTATGTATCTACTTTCCTATTGGACGATCTTATCTTTTTTTGGTACAAAGTGCACAGAAAAAATTATTAGTATTCTAAATAGATCCCTTAAATAAAATCTAGCTTGCGGATAAGGTTTATTTCAAGGTCCTTTACGGTGATATCATCTGTTACTTTCTTATCATTTGAAAATATAAATTTAAAGTATGTAAAATATATAAGCACATGATGGGGTTCTGTGATCTAAGTATTGTAGCGGATCAATTTCGAACGAGATTAAAAGGCAATACTCGTTGCTAGGCAGTCAATATAAATTTCTCCAGAATTGCGATAAATTTCTCATGTGATATTTTGCTTCACAATTTACTATTAGACTGGTAGAAAGTATATTAGTCCTTAGAGTTTACTTCCATTGACTCTGCCATATTTTTTTGGGTTTTAGCTCAACTGAAGAATTATTTATTATGAGCTAAATAATTAGTCAGTGTACATATGTAGATGTTTTACTCTAAATCTTTACAAGTTTTGTCTATCTTCTCTCTAATGCTTGCCCTGCATTCTTCTCGTATAATTTTCTATACAAGTTTTCATTTTGTGTACATAACATAGAATTTTCAACGAGTTTATTAAATAGGTCTACCAAAATTGTGTATAATGCTCCGTCTTGTTTATTTGAAGTTCATTATTCTACATATTTTTTAATTAATATATGAAATTATTTACTGAGGCGGAAGCTACTGAAAATCTTTTCAAATTATTTCTCTCAGTGTACTCTATTAAATTGTTAAAAACTATAAATTTCCGCTTAATATTTTACTATTTATTTCAAGCAGGATCGAAACTGCATAATTTTCACCTGTCTTATGAATGATACTTGTTCTATCCTCATCCACTACCACTCTTTACTCTCCAACGAACTATATTCTTTAATTGTTGTAGTTATTTTTTCAATCTTCCTCCGCTGACCTTGCTCAGCGATTTCGCATTGCCAATAGAACACTCAATAAATCACACGTAAATATCATTAAAATTCAACACAAATTTTCCATTTACTTAAACGACAACGCCGCAAGGGTTTCACAACGGATCAAACTATAACAACAGAGTCAAGGTTGATTGATAGAGAAAAAATAAATATATTTGCGGTGAACTAGTTTGTCAACTTTCGCTGCTAGACACACATGTGTACATATGCAAATTTTCCTGTAAATGTAGTTATTTGCACTCAAACTGCAGGCGAAAAGTTGAAACATGAAAGGGAATATTAATAATTTGCATGCGACGAAAAAGTAAGATAAATAAAAGTTCACAACTTTTTGACAACCAAAAGTGGTGAATCAAATTTGAAGAAAAAAAAAGTGAAATTTAAAGCTCATGTGTATTTGTTCCGTTTTTTAGTTTAATATTTTTCAAATTTATTTGATTTTGCTTTTTGCTGTGCTCATATTTCACATTGCATGCCCCCGGGCGGAATTGGCGGAAACTTTTGCATGTGGAAATGCAATTTTTAGTGAGTGTGTCGACGCAGTAAGATTGCAACGGCAACACGAACTGCTAGAACAACAACAAAAACAATCACAAAACCACAAAACAAATAATAATACAGTTAACTCAATTCTAATTCACGCGCGGCAAGCGCTACACGCCAAACGCCAAACGCGCCACACGACAGTAACTGCTTTACTGCTTTTATTTTTGTTGTTGTTAAACAAAATGTTCTTCTCTTGTTGTTTTTGTTATTATTCCTCACAAAACTAACTGAATTTTCTTCTAGTATTTCACTAAAGTAAACCTACTGCTTGCCACATCCACACAGCACCTTGTCAGCCCTTCCCCGCGTGCGCTGCCACCTCACTTCTCACAAGTGCTTGTTGTAAATTTGTTTATCATGACTTTGTTCTAGTGCGCTTTTATGGCATGTGGCAGGAGTTTGGCAATTGGCATTTCGTATTCGTTTTGCCACCTTACAAGTCACTTTCGTTGCGGTTAGTTTTATTGTTATTGTTGTAGTTGCTGTTGCTGTGTTATTCCTTCAGTTTGCATCAGTTACCACCCACTAGTTAGTTTATTTTCCTAGTTTTTTGGTAAAAATTTCTACGAAAAGTGGGTTAGTGTAACTTTGCACGCTCGTGCGCCTTGGGTAGGAGAGCGCAATTTACTTTCACTTGAATTTTTAATTTTGGCGAAATTGTAGCAAAATCTGTGTTGGCAATTTACGGAGAGTGTGGATTTTAGTGATTTCTTCAAAACGATTTTTGTTTTGATCTAGACTTCCAAGCTCGGGTTAGATGGTTTTGAAGACTAGACTAAAACACAGATTAGATTAGACGTTGAAATCATACTTCTTTTGGTCAATTTATTTATATTTCCACAGGACCGATACTGTGATCCAGCAGAGCTTGGAGGTATCCCATTAACACCAGCAATTCAAGAGGATTTTCTATAAATATTAGATTCATTCATTCAGGAACTAAAGATCTGTAGATTTTTCATGATCAACTTCAGTGTCTAATTTGGTATAGATAATCCCTAAAACTTCTAATTTTTCGAAAAAACGAAAAACTCGAAGAAACAACTTACTGTATTATTCGATAACCTGAGAGACAAAATGGCAGAATTATAAGATTTTTTTTGTAAATATTACAGATCTTTGCGAGAAGAGTCTTCGGATGGTTCTGAAAATAGATCGGAATCGGTTTTATGGACCAAACCGTATTGAGAACGATACTGAGTCATGAAAAAATCAACTATCATTAACGTAGAGAAGAGTTAGAGAAGTCATAAGTACCGATCTATGTATCTATGGTCGATTTGAGAGCTTCTCTGAGACTTCCAAAGCTGTTCAAATAGATTTTCTTCTTGTCCTTATACTTTCACCTGGTAACCTGCACTGTGTACAAAAGCACTAAATTTTTACTTTCTAACCTCATACACTTTTCTAAACTTTACTACTGCTGTGTTGAGAATTAAAATTTTACGTAAAATAAATCTTCATTTTCGACCACAAAATCCGAAAAATGGAAATTGTCATTTTGCCAAAACAAATTCGTCGTCTAATCCCTAAGTCCTAAAGTAGAGTAAAGTTCACGCTTAAGCTACAGAAATGCAAACAGTCACACTTACCGTTATTTACGCAGTTTTGCACTTAAGCTTGCGATTTATCACAAACAAAAATTTCACTTTCTCGCTCTTTAACAGAAGTAGTAGTCTTCCTCTAACTCTTATTTGCGCTCTCTTTTTCTCACTCTTTCTTTTTCTTTCTCTCTCTCTCTCGTTGAGTTTACTCAAAAGTCTTCATGCTCAACTTTACTACTTTACGAAATTTAGATCACCTTTCTACTGTCCATAAATTTGCCAAAAACTAACACGGCACTCTTTAGTTCTAACGGTACTGAATATACCCAACCACTGTTGATGGACTAACTCCCTCTCTTACTCACTCGTAATTTCTCTAAACTTTCACCTGATTTTAGTCGTCTTTTTGTTGTCCGAGCGGGTAAAAGTTGCCAGCATTTCCGTTTTATGACTGCCTGGCAACAACAACACCTGTAAGGTAGCACTTTTACTTCCTTCGAATTGTTTATTTGTTGTTCTTGTTTTTTGCTTTTTGTGTACTACGGAGTGTACTCCTCAAGCTTTCCGTGTGTCCCTGTGCCGAATTCACGTTTCTCTGTTTGTTTGTTCGCCTGTTTGCCATTTTGCCGCTTGTTAGTGTGACTTTCTTATTCAGTTTGCTCGTCGTGCTTCTGCAAATTTTCCGTTACTCGTTAACTGCCAAATATATATGTATCTGTGTGTGTGTGTGTGCGCTTTGGGTGCTGTTGCTATTGTTGTGGCCCAAATGTCATCAAAAAGTTTTATTCGAAATTTAAGTGAAATTTCTGCTGCATGACGATGACATTTTAAAGACTTTCGAGTGTAGCCTTTTAGTCTTTGGCGTAAAGTGTGTAATCGGCTTTTAGGTGCTGTAATTTATGTGTGGTCAAAGCGGGGATGTGTATGTGGCGAAGGATGTAATGAAATTCCATTTAGTAGAGGGAAATTGTTGAAATTTTACACGAAAATACTGGATTTTGGACAAATGTTTTATATGTTGGAAATGAATGTCAGAAGCTTTTCTGGGAAGCATAGCGGTAAGTAAGTTAGACCAGTTCGGTACAGTAAAGCTCGATATTTTTTCTAAAAATTATCAATAGATTGATTTTTGATTTTAAAACCATTTTGGAAGTGCCACAAATATGAGATCTTAGCAAAAAGATTGTTCCTACTGTCAGTTTTGCGAATTGGTCTCAGTTAACTACTTTAGTCTTTACTCCAACCCTGGTGCTAGCACTGGATGATTAATTCATATATCATCAAGGCCAAATCATTCCTTCCTATACATCAGACAGAACGCCAAAAAAGATTAGACGATCCTAATACCTGAGTCTCATCATCGAAAGACGGGACTCTGAGCTAAAGACTGTTTCATGGTTAAGGATTGAGAACAATTTTCCAACAAGCGGTCTTCGCGGAAATCTACTAGAATTTTATCTTGCGATACCGGTTATACAATTTGGGATCCTACCTGTACTAGGTTTTCATAGTTCAAAGCTTTCGGACGAACTTGAACCCCAAACTGATGATGGTTGGTTATCCTGCATAACGAAATGTCTATATTTAAAACTCTAAATGTTTGAGATTTCGCACAATAGTAAGGTCATTTTATACTAAGACCGTATTCTTTGAATGATTCCTTCTTCAGATATTTATTTTTATATTTCTTTGTAACCATGTTTCATGAGTTTCTTCTTTGGAAAAACCATACTGAGAGAAATCATCTTGAGACTGAGTATGAGAGATGATTGAAATGAATTTTTCGTGATCTGTCGAAAAACATTGAACTTGACAGTTTTAGTACAAAAGTTTCAAAGAGGCTACCGAACATATAAAGCTGATTCTAAGATACATCCTACGAGATATTAGTCTTGGTAGTAATAAAACAAAAAAGTTAATAGGAAGGTGAATTTTATTATTTTTATTTCCTTTACCCTTTATTATTTTGTATCTCCTTATTATTTGCTCGTTCTAAATATTTATGTACATAAATATAGAAGATGTATCTCTAGTTATTTTCCGCTAGAAAAACTACACCTTCTCTAACACCTTCCGGGTATTTTCTACCTTCATTTTCTACATACATAAATTTTCATTTAAATTTGTCTGCAAATTAACCCAACGGTGGCCACAGACATGCCAGCGACAGCGGCAATGCGCAGCCTCTGATATTTTTACCCTTTTTATAGGCGATGCTGAGTTCATAATTTTTATCCTTTTTCGCATTTTTGCTTGGCACACATTGCCTGCCTGGAAGCGTGGCAGATTTTTTCTACTTCTTTGACGGAAATAAACAAACAAACTGCCTTTGCTCGCGCCGCCACTGGCTGTTGGTAGCTGTGTATACATATAGATATTACAGCAAGCAAAAAATAAAAAAATGCTAAAAAGTTACAAATAGAAAGCTCTAACCGTAAGAGATTGCAAAGGCTGATAACATTGAAAAAAGTTCCGTTTGCCAGGCGTTACAAAAATGTTTCATTTGTGCGCCACTGCCGCAACGCTTGCAACCTTTATAATCGGTCCGTGCCAAGTTAACTCTTACCGCGCCAGTGCTTTTTGCGCTGCCAACGTCGGTTATTGGCTTTGCGTCGACCAACGGCATGGTTTAACAGTCTGCCGCTGCTTGCTTTTTACACCGATCTTTACTGCTTTATTTGCCAAAAGCGCCTTATGCCTTAATAACTTTGTTTGGGTTTAAGTTGCCGCGCGGCACTAAGCTGATTTCTATACACACACTCAGGCGATTTTATATATCTTTAATGTGTGTACTCTTATCTACTCTCATACATATGAGCTTACAGCTTAATTTAGACCCAGTAGCACACTGACGTGCTTAATTACTTGGAAAGTTGGCTGTAAAATTCATACACTTGTACATAGGCGCAAGCGGAGTTGTTCTGTGCAACGAAATCGGTCAGCTTACTGAAGCATTAAATTGTTGGCTGTTAGCGCTATTAAAATGTTGCGACGGCGAGTACTAGACGAGAAAATATAATTATCTACCTTGATTGTTTAAATTTATTTTTAATAAATTTCCATGTAACGGGCCATTAAGGATAGATTTAAAGGCGCTTTCCATGAAGTAATCAAAAATTACTTGTCGCGGCGCCGGAAAAGGTATCTACATTAAAAATATTATGTTGACACATAATTTTTAATGGAATTCTGAACTTTTAAATTTAATCAGTCCCTAACAATTTTATTAAAAAATTTGGTCAATCGCTTGCTAGGTCGTAGAATTTCGGTTATGGTTTTGGGTTTTGAAATAGTGTCTACCTCCTCTATATGTCATTCTTAAATACATCTATTATTTCAAAGATAATAAGCCAATAATAAACTAAAAACTCGCTTTATGAGATCCCAAAGCTTTCACATTTGGCTGAGCTTTCATATAATTTTAGCTCTTCGTAAGATATTCGTGAGGTTTAAAGCTCTTCGTAATAATTCATGAAATCAGCCACGAGAGCATTTAATTAAATCAATTTACGTTTAATGTTACATGAAAATTATGGTCTTAGCTCAGGAGTTCGATTTGGTGCCATAAACCCTACCCATGGTTAGGAGTGATCTTATACCCAGAATATATACATCTACACTCAGAAAAATACTCATCTAAACACCTTGATTGTCATGAACAGATGAAGTTAAGCTGTATCCGATGAAAGTTCAAAAGTTCCGATTATGTATATGGGTGAGCTGCCCAATCCAGACGTGCGTTTATTTTAATAGTATCGATCAATAGATATTTTTTTTAAAGAATACCTCGAAACTTTTTATAGAAAACAAGACATTGAACATCCAACAAATAGCCTTTCCTGCTAGTCTCACCAATTGTTCGGCTGTCTAGCCACTATCAGATCGAAGACCAGGGACTATTTTTGCTTCTATCTTATAAGAAAGACATCAGCAGGAAGGGTCTCATTTTATCAATTAAAAATACCAAATGAGAAAAAGTCGTAGTTTCGTACAAAAAATAAATTTTCAACCATCTCACCGCACATTTCATAAATTACAATAAATTCACCGAAAAAGCTCATATAATTTACTCAATCAGGCGTGTCTTTTCTACTACACTGAACCAAGCCAAAGACGCATTCATGCAGCGCATAAACGAAATTGTCCGCCTGCACTTGACCCAAAGCACTCCAAAATCGATGCTGACCCACTTCCAAGCGACATAAATTAAAGTAAATGGAAAGAAAAAAATAGAAAAAAAGAGGAGTTAAAGGTGAAGCCAGCAGGTGCAGTGGTGCACTGAACTGGCTGACGTGGGCTGCAATAAAATTATTACATTTTAATTGGAAAATCATGAAAAAACGCGACGCTGGAAAATTACGCCAATGCAGCAATCAATGAGACGTATATGAGTAAAAGCTACTTAAAACGAACGGCTGAATGAACGCTGAAATGATGGTGTCGGTGATTGTGCACCGAGAGAGCCAGAAATAGGACAAGTAGAAGACTTAAGTGCGCTGACAGTTCAAGTTGTTGCACTGTAGGGAGAGAGCAAGAAGGTGAATTGGTGAGGCAGGCAGGCGGGTTTTGTAAAGTGCTCCGAAGAGCTTAGTTGAGGCGTGTGATTTTTGGGATTTTTTATTAATTTTTTTCTTTAGTATTTGAAGTAGAAATTATTATTACTTTGTTAAACGGTGCTTGTCTATGGCGCTGATAGACTTAGTATGCTTCAAGAAATTATTGAAAGGAAAATGAATTGAGTGAGCACAATTTGAGTAGAGAGCTTTTAAAGCTTTTGAAGATGTGCTTCAATTATTAAATATTAATTTCAAATATTAAATACAAAAGTAATTGAACACATATTCTCTGAGGGAAT
This sequence comes from Zeugodacus cucurbitae, assembly GCF_028554725.1. NCBI lineage: Eukaryota > Metazoa > Arthropoda > Insecta > Diptera > Tephritidae > Zeugodacus > Zeugodacus cucurbitae. The sequence goes on from NC_071671.1 coordinate 22,853,985, forward strand.
TTAAGTAAATTTGCACTGCATTTCAATGTACATTGACCCACAGTCTTAAAGAAAAACATAAACAAGCACTTGCGGCAGTGCATTAATTCTGGTCCCTTTGTAGAATCTGCAAAATCAGCGTGCAACATCTAAATTGCGGCATGCATATAAAAAATTGGCTGCAGTAAGTGTACTGCCAGCATTTAAGCGTAATATTTTCAAACACATATATAACTGCGTACAAGGCCAGCATTGCCAATAAAGCTTTGTGGCAGCGCTTACTTGCCGCATATTTTTCAGTTAGCGCGCTTGGCAAGCACATTTTTCTTATATTTGTTGTAATTGTTGTAGGTTTTAAACGTTTTTGCTTAAAATTTTACATTTATTTTTCTTTTTCAACTATTTTCTCCAACCAACTACTCAGTAGGTCCATTTAAAATGTTGGCAACACTCCTCGCATCAACATTTGTGCGCCACTGTTACTTCCTAAGTAGATTTATGTTTGCCGTAGTAAGTAGTTTTTGTTGCCAAAGCAACCTGTGCAAGAAATGCAGATGGCTGCAATTGCAGTTGGAATTACGACAGGCGCCGCAGTGCGTTAAGCAAAATACTGCATGTATTTGCCAAAAAAATAATAAAAATGTGGCAAGTTCATGTGGCATGTGAAAATTATTGCAAAAAAACGCATTAATGGCGGTACTGAAGTTCATTGATTAAATGAGGTTTTTTTAAACTGTTTTTTTCAGTGGTAGATTCAGGAGCTTTTAAGCATTCGTATGCAATTTGGTTTCGTTAGATATTTTGTTAGAAAAGCATATTGAAACATATTTGCGCAATCCCTAAAAAATTTCACACTTTTTGAAAATATATTTTAAAAAGCTCAAAAGCTTTAAGCTTGATAACACTTGTTTTAATATTAAAACTTTGGATTAAAACTTAGCAGTTGTAATGTAGCCAGTTACTAGTTATGATTAAGAACGAGCATTTTGAATAGATTAAAAAGCTAAATAAATCCATATGAACTATGGAAGCCGGAAGCTGTGGAGACTAAAATTGTATATCTATCTATTTAAAATTTATAAAAAATACTTGGAAATTATCATACATAATTGTAATTTTATAATTGAGAATACACAAAAAAAAGATGTTTTGGAAGAAGTGGTACCGGTATATATGTCTGAAACAAAAAGCTTAAAAGCTCATTTTGCATTAAAAAATTAAGCTTCCACAAACATTTTTAAATTCCCATAACTTTTCCTTCTTAACGTTAACTTGTCAGGTGATAAGTATTTTTCCGCGAATATTCGTGAAATAGTTTTCAAACAAAGCGCAAAAGGCTTTTTCAATATCACAGCTCAAGGTAAAGCTAGTGCTTCGGAGAGACATATACTCCTGAAAGTAAAAAAAAAAAAATAATTATTAAAAAAATCCTTTTCAACACTAGTCACTAAGAAACTTCATAAGCTTTTTTTCAGCAAACGCTGCCAGTACTTTATCATTTTCAGCTGCATATAAATATGTTCTTCTCAGCCTTTATTTCACTAAACCCGTGTTCTTTTTGTATTTATCTCTACATCATATATTTATTTTCTTTCCAGTCTCGCTCAAGTTTGCCTTAAACTTTCTTTTGCATACTTTGCGGCGATTAAAAGTTTTGTCGCACACATACATACCTATTTTGAATGTGTTTGTTGTAGTTGCAAATTTCATTTTTTCATATGCTGGCGCGCACCTGCAACTGAAGTCCTTTGCATATATGCAACGATATGAATTTATAAGCCAATCATCGCAAGCTCAATCTGTCTACCGGTTTTTTTTTTGGCAAAAAAAAAAAATAAAATAAAATAAAAAAGAAACCTGAACCAGCCACTAGCGCTCAATAACGGCCCGGTCAACTTTCCGACTCCATTTGATAAATGTGCAACCGTTGAAATTCCCTTAGGAAACTATTTAAAACTTTTCGAGTCTAATCGAGTTACATGCATGCAGTTGTTCTTGCATACCACGAGGTGTTGCTCAAATTTGTAACTATGTGAGAAGCAGTAGCGGATTGAGTTTATGAAGTAGTTATTTGAAGTGTTGGTGATTTATTGGCGGTGATGTAATATATGAAGTATTTTTGAACTCTCGGAGCGTAGTAGTTACAAGGGAATTATTTTGAGGATAAAGAAATGACTGTTCTTAAATAGCTTGTTGGTCTAGAGATCTTGTAAGGATTTTCAAAATTATCCTCAGACCAAGAAATTTATCAGAGGTAGTTCTCACTATCAACAATTGTATTTACTGTATTTTTAAAATATATTCAAATTTTGTATTTTTCGATTTGAAGTTTTGAATTGAGATCTTAACTGTATTTTGCTCTCAAGGCTTGAGATTCAATTCGTTCTATTGATCGGAATTTACACCTTTTAATGTTGGCGATTTCTAAAATTAGTACACACCTTGGCTTTAAATACCAAGCCAAATTTATTTAAGGTTCTACAAAGGTTTCTAATCGGACTTAGTTTAAACATTGAATGACTATTAAAGCTATAATTTCTGAAAGGGACATGTTTCTCATCAGTTCAACAACAGTTCTCCTATGATCCACGGATTGTTCATGTACACTTTGCATAGCAAAAAGTCTTACAAAGAGTGGTCAGGAGATGTCAAAACTGGAGACAGTCAAGGTCTAATCTTTTTACATTACATTTAATGACAGATATATTAAACCACGATTCATCGATATCGTCGATATTGCCTTCTATCGACGGTTTCATAAAAAAAATATGCTCCGATGAAGCTTTTGCTGTAAACTTCGGGCCAGACAGCCACTTTTGGTAATGCAGTAGTGACATCCTATGGTCAGGAATTATCCCAAATATCCAAATTATGCTTATTAATGCGGACAAACTGTGTGAAATGGGTATGGTCACTTACCAAAATATACTGCTTCAACCACTACTTTAAATTTAAAGCTACATAAAAGATCACGTCATGGTACCTTCCTGAAACTGAAAAATATTTTCATAGAAACTAAAACCCAACAAAATATGATTGAAATATGAATTTTGTGAAAATTATTAGAAATTTCTAATTATTTGGTTACAAGGTTCTTCAAATAAATAAAAAAAATGTATGTCAACCAAACAGCAAAATTTTGATTAATACGCGAATATACAAGTAGCTTAAAAAACAAATTGGAGAAAATGTTTCTTACACTTTTAATCACACTATTAACAACGAATAAACAAATAAAGTACACATTCCAACAAAATAGAAACAAAACCAAGCAACAAAAACAATGACTGCTGTCACTGACACCGCTGCCGTGTTGACATGTAAAGCAATAAATTTAGAGCGAATTTTCAAAACTGAGCGCATGTAATGGAGAGAAGTATTTCGAAAATTCATGGAATTCTTTAAAGCAACAAGCGAAAGATGAATTTCAATAAAAGCAACAGATGTATTTCCGAGTGCAAAATGCAAAATGTGAAATTTCATAGAAATAAAAATACAAATACAACAAAATCAAGCAATAAAAAGCCAAAGCAGAATAAAAAATAGAAGAAAACTAGGTGATAAATACGAAGCACATTAAATGACAGCCCAAAATCTGTCGCCGCACACAGCGGCAACCAACAACCAGTAGCGCATGAAGAAAATTTATTAATTGGCATTTAAATAAGTTGCACGAATTAACATGTTAATAATTTAAAAGTAAACATTGCAAAGAAATGCCAAAAGCAAGCGACATAATAAATTACCACGGCCGCGTTGTAATAACAGAGCGTCAGCGAGTGGGCGGGCGGTGGCGTGTAGGCGCTAAAATAGCAAAGCGACACGGTCGCGACACATTTTATGCGCTGGACGCGCGGCCATTTCTTGCAGCGGCGAATGCCAAAGTTGCCAACAGTTTAATATTCACTTTGTCATAAAATGTGGCAGTGTGTGCGTTGCCAAAAATTGCCATAAAATATAAATGAGCGAGGCACACACACAGAGACTCAAAGTGTAAAGTTGAAGTGTACAGAAATGAAAATGAAATTTATAAATAGTCGTTGGTGAGTCAATATAATTTTCGTGCTAAGAACATTTTCAGTTTAATGGTTCGTTAGCAGGTGTGCGCGGAAGCTGGGAGAAAGCGAAGTGACGGTTGAGAGGCATGCATTTTATGGCAGTTAGCTTTGGGAGGAGCAAACTAAATGAAAACTTGTTGATTGTGTGATGAAAGGCCATAAAACGCTTTAGAAGAAATGCTTATGTTAAAATTGTTAAAGTATATAAAGAAGCAACGCGTGTTCTTAAAGAGCAGAATTGAGTACTTAATATACTGGCTCTGAGAATTCCTTAGAAAACTTAGTAATTGTTTGGTTATATTCAGGTCTAAACATTGCTTATATTTCTAGTTTAGATATATCAAGTCATATGTGGAATCATTTGTTAAGAAAGACAACCGTAACCCTAAGAAAAGATCCAATGCGTTATTAGCAATTTCATTATGTCAAACACATTGACAGTCATAATCAATCAGATTAAATATGTTGTCATTTAATTTCTTCTTCTTGACTGGCGTAGACATCGCTTACGCATTTATAGCCGAGTCCAAAACAGCGCGTCACGTATCCCTCCTTCTGGCAGTTTGGCGCCAATTGGTTATTCCAAGCGAAGTCAGGTCCCTCTCCACCTGGTCCTTCCATCGGAGTGGAGATCTCCCTCTTCCTCTGCTTCCACCAGCGGGTACTGCATCGAATACTTTCAGAGCTGGAGCACTTTCATCCATTCGAACAACAAGACCTAGCCAGCGTAGCCGCTGTTTTTTTATTCGCTGGTCTATATCTATGTCGTCGAATAACACATACAGCTCATCGTTCCATCGCCTGCGGTATTCGCCGTTGCCAATGTTTAAGGGACCATAAATCTTCCGCAAAACCTTTCTCTCGAAAACTCCTAGTGCCGTCTCATCGGATGTTGACATCGTCCACGCTTCTGCACCGTAAAGTAGGACGGGAATGATGAGAGACTTGTAGAGTTTGGTTTTTGTTCGTCGAGAGAGGACTTTACTTTTCAATTGCCTACTTAGTCCATAGTAGCACCTGTTGGCAAGAGTGATTCTGCGTTGGATTTCCAGGCTGACATTGTTATTGCTGTTAATGCTGGTTCCCAGGTAGACGAAATTATCTACAACTTCAAAGTTATGACTGCCAACAGTGACGTGGGGGCCAAGACGCGAATGCGCTGACTGTTTGTTTGACGACAGGAGATATTTCGTCTTGTCCTCGTTCACCACCAGACCCATACGCTTCGCTTCCTTATCCAGTCTGGAAAAAACAGAACTAACGGCGCGGGTGTTGTTTCCGATGATATCGATATCATCGGCGTACGCCAGTAGCTGTACACTCTAATAGAAGATTGTACCTTCTCTATTTAGCTCTGCAGCTCGTATTATTTTCTCCAGCATCAGGTTAAAGAATTCACACGAGAATGAGTCGCCTTGTCTGAAACCTCGTCTGGTATCGAACGACTCGGAGAGGTCCTTCCCGATCCTGACGGAGCTTTTGGTGGCGCAAATTGTGGGGTCTCCCTTTTTTGTGTATTGGGCAGAGTACACTGAGATTCCAATCGTCAGGCATGCTTTCTTCCGACCATATTCTGCAAAGAAGCTGATGCAAGCACCTTATCAGTCCTTCGTCGCCGTATTTGAATAGTTCTGCCGGTAATCTATCGGCCCCCGTTGCTTTGTTGTTCTTCAAGCGGGTAATTGCTATTCGAATTTCTTCATGGTCGGGTAATTGAACATCTGTTCCATCGTCATCGATTGGGAAATCGGGTTCGCCATCTCCTGGTGTTGTACTTTCACTGCCATTCAGCAGGCTGGAGAAGTGTTCCCTCCACAAACTCAGTATACTCTGGTCATCAATAACTAGATCACCTCTGGGGGTCCTACAGGAGTGTGCTCCGGTCTTGAAACCTTCAGTAAGTCGCCGGATCTTTTCGTAAAATTTTCGAGCATTACCCCTGTCAAGCTCTTCATACTCACGCAATTCGGCCTCTTTCTTTTTTTGTCTGCAAATGCGTCTCGCTTCCCTCTTCAGCTCTCGGTATCTTTCCCATCCCGCTCGTGTTGCTGTCGATCGCAACATTGCGAGGTAGGCAGTCTGTTTTCTCTCCACTGCGAGACGACAATCCTCATCATACCAGCTGGTTTTTTGGCTTTTCCAAAAAACCAATGGTTTCGGTTGCAGCTGTACGTAAAGCGCCAAATACACGACACGAACATTTCCGCGAACATTCCGCAATCTTGTTCGCAGCTTTGGCCATACACCATACGAACTTTTGGCCGAACATTAGTTCTCTTTCAGACAGCGATGAATACGGACAACAATTGTGCTGCAGCAATATTGCTCGCTGTGGCAATTAAGCGTAGAAAAAAAGGGGATTCTTTGCTTTATCTTTGCTTTTTACTTGCCACAATGATGGCAAAGATTTATACATTTCAATAAATTCACTCAGAAATTTTTTATTGTCCATTTTACTTTTCCGAGCACGTCTGTTCCGTTCAGAAATTAGTACGATTATGAGCTATTTCGCCATACACGCACGAACAGTTCGCGCAAATGTTCGGCAAAAATTAAAATATTTTGATTTTTGGAACATTTGCGCGAACTGGCAAACACCACCATACACGACAGAAAAGTTCGCAGAAACATGACATAACGGAAATGTTCGCGGAAATGTTCGTGTCGTGTATTTGGCGCTTAAGGAGTTTGATATGCTATCTCACAGCTCCCTTATACCGAGATGCTGATGAGTGCTCTCAGAGAGCAGGAGTGCAAGTTGAGTAGAAAATCGTTCGGCGGTCGGTTGTGATTGCAGCTTCTCGATGTCGAACCTTCCTTGTGTTTGTTGACGTGTGCGCTTTTCTACACAGAGGCGGGTGCGTATTTTAGCTGCTTCAAGATAGTGGTCCGAGTCGATGTTGGGACCACGAAGTGTACGCACATCAAAAACACTGGAGAAATGTCGTCCATCTATCACAACATGATCGATCTGGTTGCGAGTGATTCGATCCGGGGACAGCCAAGTAGCTTGATGGATTTTCTTATGCTGGAATCTAGTACTACAGACGACCATATTTCGGGCCCCGGCGAAGTCGATCAGCCTCAGACCGTTTGGTGATGTTTCGTCATTTAATTTGTATGGCGATTTATGACAAAATTTTTTGAGCCAAAATTGCAGCTTAGTAAGAGAATATTCAAATTTTAGCTTAACAGTTAAATAAATGTGAAAGTCATCACAAATGATATTAGTAATTTTTTATTACATTTCTCAACTTAATTGACATTTTCATCATTAAATTTGACAAAATGAAAACTTCTCATTAGACAGAAGTAGCTGAAATTAAGCTATTGATTGCCTAACTTTCTTAAACTTACTGGTAACTATTACCTCTGGTAACGTTTACTACCTTACAGAAAGAAGAGAGATTTAGAAATCCGTTATTGAGATTTGCAAATAAAACGGAAGAGAATCTAAGTAGTATATATGCCAGGAGTAGTCCAGCAGAGCGGCCCAATTTTCTGTCAAAAAAAAATTAAAAAAAAAGTATTGCCTCATTGAAAACCAGGCGTCTAAAAATACATCTGTTAAATTATTATTTTAAACTAGAGAGGGAGAAAGACATAATGATAACGCATTAAAAACTAATGATACCAGTTTATAAAACTTATACAAACAAGTGACTGACTTTTGACTTTATGATGACTGTTGGAATTAATAATTTAAGAGAGAGTTTATATGGTTGTTTTCTCACTATTTTTTATACCAATTTTCAATCCGCATATCTATTCCAAATTCTTTTCTCTTTAAAAGTTGAGTTATTTTTCTATTTTTTTTTTTTTTTGTAATTAATCATATTTCTTTTGTTGTTATTTTCCATTGAGATATCTATCTTTGATTATTAATCATAGATATTAAGTAAAATACTTCTAAGCTTTGACCACAGACATTATTATTTTTTAATTTCATCTCAAAAATATATTCCTTTACCTTTAAAGAAATATTTCTATTATTGTAACATCTACTACAACAAAGATGCACACTTTAGACCAGCCTGCAGAACCTAAAATTTTGCCCAATCCATCAATTTTCATGCAACATTCCACATGCCACATTTAAAATGAAATGAAATACTTCCGCACAGCTACTACATGCTAGCATGAGAAGTGAACTCCAAGCTGAAAAAAAACTCGCTTAGTAATTGTCAATTTGCCTGGCAAATTTTTAGTAATACAATCGTTTTTTTATTATTTTCGCTTCACGCGCCATAAAATCAGCGCACAATGACAGCGGCGCATACAAGTGCAACGCTAACAACAAAAACAACACCAGCAACAACAATCGCAATAATAATTAGAGGCGCATACTGACAACCAACAGCAGCCAACATTATTACTGTTGTCACTGTGCGACACACGAGTCATTTATGTTGCAAGCATAGCTGTGACAACAAAATTGGTCGCTGCCAAAACAACAATAACAACAAGTCGAAATGCATAGAAATAATATTTTTCTTCTCGTAATTTTGTGGTTGCATGTACCCAACTCTTAACTAAGCGGTAGACACAATAGACGTCTGTTTTACGCAGTCATTTTAACGCGACAAGCGACAAGTACGCGCCGTATTGTACTTGCAACATTTGCCACACGCACAGCTGAACTGCCGTTAGTTGGCAATGTAGCAACAGACGAAAATAGCAAGCTATTGTATGAAGTAGTAGCATGGCATAATATTGTTATTGTTGTTGTGTTTTTTTCTTTTTTTTGTTGTTGTATTTCGTTTAAGCAGTTTTGTTGTACTTCATTTAAACTTTTTTCTCTTGTGTTTAAGCTATTTTTGTTGTTGTTGTCAGCCACTTGCGCGCATTCATTTTGTCAGCATCATCATTGTTCCATTTTTCGCCTTGCCACCATTCTTGCCACAGTGGCGTGTGAGTGGCAGCCTTGCAGACGTGTACTCTATCTATGTATAGTTTTGTACAAATTATTTGGCCCGCGTCTGGCCGCTGGCTTCGTTGCGCACTATTGCCTGCTGCTGTCTGATTTATTTATTTTTTTTTTCTTGCTACTCTTCTCGGCGTCTATTTTTCGCTATGCGTACACTTCTCACCTCGCCATAGCCATGTCTTCCACGGTCACATTTTTTAATGTCTGCGAAGTTTGCCGATAATCAGCTCATGCATAGTGTTAAGAAGTTTTGTTTTAGTTAATTTTATTTTGTGTAACATTTTAGTTTTTATTCCGGGGGTTTTCCAATTTTTTTTTTTAATTTGTCTAGCATGCGATATTTTTTCTAATTTTTTTGTAACATGAGATATTTTTTTTTTGATTTTTCGGAGATTGTTATATAAAATTGATAAAATAAATTGAGTAAGAAAGAATAGAACAAACTGTATAACCCGATGAGCCAGAATATTCTTCAGGATAAAGATTTTCAAAACAAAAGCTTCTATTAACAATGAGTTTTATCCAATCTAGTAGTTCTGTGTATTATTTTCAAATAGCCGTAATCGATGTCAAGTACTAGATTTCTGTAGAGTACTTCTAAGGAATTGTTCACTCTTTGGTGAAAGATAAAGATATTTATATTTATTTGTTATTCGCTGCTTATAGACATTCTCATTAATAAAAAAATGTCCACCGTCGTTTTTTATCAATCTAGGAACAATATAGTACAGGTTGAGACATATCTTGATATAAAGATTCACAACTCACTCGTTGAACGAACTATTGCTTATTAAATGTTTTGTATCCTCTACCGGTACCGAGCATTACGGTGGTTTCTACAGTACTACACATATATGGAATCTTCTACCTTTTCGTGAGAGACTTAGGCATGCAAGTTAGCTTCCAATGACCTTATTAACCCTTTAAGTAATAAACTTGATAATCTAACTTTTCTCCTTAGCCAAATAGCAGCTATTTGTTTGAAGTTGAAAGTTTTATTCTGAGAGAAAGTTCTTCAACTTGAACCAACATCGTTGTGGTGGGTGACTTATAAGGATTCCGGTTAGTTTAAATAATATTTCGATTTTTCTGGGTTATGGGTTCTTCTACGGATATCTAAAACTTCAGTGAACCTTCATTTTAAATTATTACATTTACCTGAGACTGAAAATAGGTAATCAGACTACACTAAATTGCGTTTCCAGTATTTCGTAGTTCTTAAACCTCAGAAGATATCGATATCGGCTCTTTGATCACTATTTTCCTGTTTTGAGGTTATGTCCCAAGTTATTATGCTTCCTGATGGACTGACCGCAAAACCTTTCCGCTACAGTTTTTACGATAATATTACTCCAAAAATGTTAATTGAGTTGCCAAATATTGCCATATCAGTGCTCTCTTTGCTCTTTAATGCAATTCTTGGTTTCGGGTACTATCCAATTTCGTGGAAAAAGTCGCAGATCATCATGATAGATAAATCTGGAAAAGACTTAACACAACCGTCTTCCTACAGACCAATAAGTCTCTTACCCTGTATTTCCAAAATATTCGAAAAAGTTTTACTATCAAAAATGTCTCCTTTCCTCCACGAAAATAATATAATACCAACCCACCAATTCGGGTTTCGTGCTAAACATGGCACAGTAGAGCAAGTGAATAGAATTACAAACGAAATCAGGAAGGCATTCGAGCACAGAGAGTACTGTTCAGCTATTTTTCTCGATGTAGCTCAGGCGCTCGATAAGGTCTGGCATGAAGTCCTTTTGTGGAAAATCAAAAACGTTTTACCTTACGAATTGCATAAAACATTGGAGTAATATTTAAGAAATAGGAAAATTTACAGTTAAAGTAGCAGATTTTATATCAGAAGAACGAGCAATAAGGGCCGGTGTACCTCAAAGCATGGTATTAGGCCCTACTCTGTACATAATATATACAGCAGACATTCCAATAGCAAATAACGTATTGACATCCACTTTTGCGGATGACACAGCCATAGTAAGCCGAAACAAATGCCCCATTAGAGCATCAAGAGTATTAGAGGAGCACTTAACTTGTGTCGAAGAAAGGCTAGCCAACTGGCATATAAAAATTAATGAGCAAAAATGCAAGCATGTTACATTTTCTCTAAGACCAGAAACATGTCGGACAGTTAAAATAAACAATGTGTTAGTACCCCAAGCGAATGAAGTAACTTATCTTGGGATTCATCTGGATCGAAGGCTTACGTGGCGGAAGCATATAGCTAGTAAAGTAACTTGTATGATGTTAAGAGCAGCAAATTTAAATTGGCTTCTAAACAAAAATTCTAAACTTAGCCTAGACAACAAAGTCCTGTTATACAATGCAATCATAAAACCGATTTGGATGTATGGTATTCAACTGTGGGGTACGACCTGTGCAACCAACATTGATATAATTCAGAGATTCCAATCTAAAATGCTTAGAGCAATAACGGGTTCACCATGGTACATGCGTAATGAAAATATCCATAAGGATCTTGACATTCCTATGGTAAAGAAGGAAATAGAGGACAGCAGAAAGAAATATATTTCTAAACTTCGTGAACATCCAAACCCATTGACAAATGCCTTGGTACATTTCAATCAAACTTGTTTAAAAAGAAGAGATCTACCTAAACCTACTAAAGAGCAACGTTCTGCCAAAAAGCTCAAACACATTCTTGAGCTCTTAGTTGTAAATAGATTTAAGATTTTAATACTTATTGTTAGGCTTTAAACAAAGCAGATTCAATAAATAAAGAAACATTGAAAAAAAAAAAGTTTTCTCTTATTGGAGACAACTACTGAATACAAGAAACACAAAGACAGTAAATGCTACAGCCCAGACCATTTCTACTCCAAAATCACTCAGCAAATCACTACTCAATTCAATCACGAAATTCAATGCATAAAATTAACAAAAAAATTTACCTTCAAAAATGAATCCGCCAGCGAAAAAATCAATCCTCACCAGTTAAAAGCGAAAGCGCGATAAACCTAATTTTGGACGAAATTGAAAGTTTCTTCGTCTAAATTTGCAATTGAAATGAGGCCGGTACAATGGAGCTGAGCGCATTTGCATACGTCCTTAATATTGGACGACGTTCTTAATATGCAGCCAATACCACTTTCAACGAATTCACTTCAACGCCGCCGCCTGCTGCACTGTTCCTGCTTCCTTCTATAATTTTTGCGAGCTGTCACGCTAAGCTCAAGTGGCTACGCCAACAACAGCTCAACGCCATTTTAGCCAATGTCAATAGACATTTGCGATCGGTTTTTGCCAAGCCACTTCAAAGCTTTTTGCCACCATTTCCCGTATTTTGCAATACATTTTCCCTTGGCATTGTTCCGCAGCAATTTCATAGCGCTTGCATTCGAGTGGTGTTGTTTTTGTAATTTTTTGTTTTTGTGCTGCTTCAAGGTTTAAGGCTTCTTACACCGTTAGGCTGCCTGCATTTTCAATAAAAAAGAATAAAGAAGAAAGCGTGAAATGCAAACGCCGCAAAGCAAAATTTGGTGGAAAATTGAAAGTGCCGCAGCACGTGTGGCACGTCGCAAATGTTAAGGCGGATAGAAAAAAACAGAAAAACAATAAAAGCGCATGCAGCTGCGCTAACACTTCGATTGAGTTGCCAATCGTGAGTTCTCTGTGTGGGTATGTGTGTGTTTGTTATTGTTTTTGTCGCTACTTAATGCAGTTTTTTGTTGCGCACTTCAATGACTTACCGCGTTGCACTTGGAGCGCATATTTGGCTGCTTATTACATCTTTTTTTGTATTTTATTTTTCCTTCTTTCTTTCACTTTTTATTCTCTGCGCTTACTAGCGCTTAGCACCTGTCAGCTTGCCGCTTTCGTTACTTCATTTTTATTTGTGTGAGTGGAAATTTTTGCTGCTTACACAAATTGCCTCGCCGCTCTCCTGACAGCTAAGCTTAGCTTATAGACTGTGGGTTTGTAACGCCAAAAAGCATACTAGTAATACTAAACGTAGTGGCGAAAAATCGTTCAAATTGGCATGGAAATATTGATACTTCGTAGAAAAATGTTCATAAAACAAACAAGATATAATAATAATTAGAAAATTTTTTGATACAACGGGGATAAAAAATTAACATTTTATTATTATTATTTATTAAAAATATATTTTTTTTATTTATTTACCTTTGTTCTATATTTTAATATAATGGAGCAATATAATTAAAGCAATATTTTTTGTTTCGATTTCCACATAAATTCTTATTTAATATTCTTCTTCTTCTTGACTGGCATAGACACTGCTTACGCGGTGCACAACAGCGCACCACGTATCTCTTTGTCGCCATTTGGTAATACCAAGTGAAGACAGGTCCTTCTACACCTGGTCCTTCCATCGAAGAACATTCTGCGAGCGTAGCCGCTGTCTTTTTATTCGCTGAACTATGTCAATGTCGTCGTATAAATCGTACAGCTCATCGTTCCATCGTCTGCAGTATTCGGCGTTGCCAATGTTTAAGGGACCGTAAATCTTCCGCAAAACCTTTCTCTCGAAAACTCCTAGTGCCGTCTCATCGGATGTTGACATCGTCCACGCTTCTGCACCGTAAAGTAGGACGGGAATGATGAGAGACTTGTAGAGTTTGGTTTTTGTTCGTCGAGAGAGGACTTTACTTTTCAATTGCCTACTTAGTCCATAGTAGCACCTGTTGGCAAGAGTGATTCTGCACTGGATTTCAAGGCTGACATTGTTGGTGTTGTTGATGCTGATTCTCAGGTATACCAAATTATCTACGACTTCAAAGTTATGACTGTCAACAGTGCCGCGGGAGCCAAGACGCGAATGCGCTGTCTGTTTGTTTGATGACAGGAGATATTTCGTCTTCCTTATCCAGTCTGGAAAAAGCAGAACTAACGGCGCGGGTGTTGTTTCCAATGATATCGATATCATCGGCGAACGCCAGCAGCTGTACACTTCTTCCCGATCCTGACGGAGCTTTTGGTGTTGCTCAACGTCAACTTACATAGCCGTATTAGTATTGCGGAGATACCAAATTCAGACATCGCGGCGTAAAGGCAGCACCTTTTCGTGCTGTCGAAAGCAGCTTTAAAATCGTCAAAAAGGTGGTGTGTGTCGATCCTCTTTTCACGGGTCTTCTCCAAGATTTCGCGAATGGTGAATATCTGGTCAGTTGTGGATTTTTCAGGACTAAAGCCACACTGATAAGGTCCTATCAGTTAGTTAACGGTGGGCTTTAGTCTTTCACACAGTACGTTCAATAGAACCTTATAAGCGATGTTAAGAAGGCTTATCCCACGGTAATTGGGGCAGATTGTGGGGTCTCCCCTCTTGTGGATTGGAGAGAGTACACTGAGATTCCTATCGTCGGGCATGCTTTCTTCCGACCTTATTCCTCAAAAAAGCATACACCTTATCAGCTCTTCACCGCTATCAGCTCTTAATATTAATGAAATAAATAAAATGCCATACAAAATTGTTTAAAAATATTAAAAATTATTATTCTCTGAAAAAAAATTTCTTCAGTTAATATACTGAAAATCTCTACTCAACTTCACATAAATATACCACATTCAGGCACAAGTAGTCAAGCACTTCCTTATAAATTTCACTCTTCATTATACTTTATACCTTTGCGTTTAAAATTCCCAAAGCAAACCTTAACCACCGCAATGGTTGTACTAGAATTACTTGTGAGCCAGCATATGTAGTAAAATATGTGAAAAGTACATAAAGTTTATGAGAAGTAAGCAAAGATTTCCAAGAAATAAAAAAAGGTAAACTAAAAAGCAGTAAAAAGTTTGGGGAAAAGTTTGCAACCACGTAAAAAGTAAGAGCACAATATAAAACAAATTCACAAACAATCAAAAAGGAAATGATATACTCAATAAATTTACCTTTCGTAGAAGCCGCAAAAAGGCGTTTGTTAATAATTTTTGCGGCGAGAAACCGAAATTTCATAAGCTGGCAGTAAAAGAGTTACTACAGAAACATCAAAGCCTTTTACCCCTCGGTTTTGAAGCGTCGCTGAAATTCTGAGTAACCCTATGTAATTGCACTTCTAGGCTTTTATAGGCCTTTCTAGCGTGTTTAAAATGCACTTTTTCGTGAGAACTTTCACGTTTTAATCGCTTTGACTCAAAGTATGAGTACCAAAATAAGCCTGGCTTTTGCCCCTTTTTGGCATTTCAAAGCTTTGTTTTTATGCTTTCCCTCTACTGTACCTCAATTTGCATTCAACTACAACTTTCGCTTGTTTTCTGTATATTTTTTACTTTTTTTTAATTTTTGGTTACTCATACGCCCCGTCATGCGTCACACAAAGTCATATACTATTACTACTGCAAGTATATGTGCGCAAAACTTTCTCAACCTCGCTTGTGCGTATATGCGTGTTTAATAATTTACACGTATGTTTTATTGGCGTGGTAAACAGATATTTTTCTTATTTTCGCATGTGAAAAAGTTTCGTCAAAAATGTCGTTTTTAGTACTTTTATAGCTTGCCAACATTTCATTTTTATTTGCTGCCCTAAGAGGGTTGCGCAAAAGCGCAAAAGCATTGTGGTTAAAGTGAGCAACTTCTTGTGCGAGCAATTGAGTTAAATTGTGTGTTGGTTGGAATGGAGGAACCAAAATTTGTACAACAGTTTTCGCTTTGTGCTGATTTGGAAAGCCAAATATTACTAGGGGCAACTGTTGGTGAGGTGTGTAGGATTGAATTTAACATAAATTTTAAGCATTTGACAATCGATTTATGCAATGTATTGAATTAATATTATAATTTTTTTGTTTTTAGCTAAATTTGTATGTCTTTGAAGAGCTTATATCTTTGTCAAAAATATACAAAAATCATATATTTTAGATTTAGTGCTACTTGAAACTGTTTTAAGTGGAATTAAGGATGTATTTTTCATTGATAATGTAACATTATTAAGCACTCAGTTTGAGTTATTTCCCACTGTCGTTTATTCTTTTAGCTTGCATGGTTTTTATATGCTAGCCGTGTGGTGGGGCGTATGAGCAACATGTTGAAATTTATTGAAAAATATTTTTTAATTTACTTGATAAATTTATTTGCCAATATAAGGCTGTTATTTAGTAAATTATACCAGAAAAATAATTCAACATAATTAAGTGAAGTATTCAATTAAATTTTAAAATACTAAACTTCAGTAGTAACTATACTTGTTAGAAACATTATAAGCGGACTAAAACAATATACTACAAAAGACATAGAAATTCGTTAATGCAGTTGGTGCTTAAATTCACTTTGTCTCGATATATTTGCCGGTTGAAAAGGTAAAAATATTTCCTCCTCCCTTTTAGAATTTTTTTGAATTAAAATTTTTAAATAAAATCTTGAACGAGTGTTGATGAACTGCATTCTTATAAAAATCTGACGTTAGAATATTTTCCACACCATACTGCATTATTCTTTAATACTTTTAGTAGCTATGGCTCCATATAAGACTTAAGAGTTTCTCTCCAGGCAGTTTTTGGCATACCAATCCTTTAGTAGCTTCAAAAGCCGTTCATAAAATCGAAATAATTATTCAAAATAAATATTATTATTTATTTTTATTGTTTGTAAACTTTTTTGTTTTAGTATTATTTTTGTTTTTTTTTATGTTTAGCTTTTGGTTTTCCACAGTACAGTTGTTCTGTTATTTAATTTTATTTGCTTTTAATAATTCAATTAAATCACGGAGCGCATTAAAGCACGTCCGTACTCTTTGGATGCTCACAAAAGTTCTCAATTGTTCTCAAAAACTTGATATTCATTATTTTTTTTTTCAAATATTAACTGATATTTATTCGGACCTTGTTTAATTAAATAATTTTTTATAAAAAAATTAATATTTTAAAGTAAAAAAATATTATTTTTTATTAAAAAATTAAAAAAATGAATAATATTTATAGAAACATTTAAAAATAAAAAATAACGATAGATTACAATTCTATGTAAATATTAAAAATAAAATTAAATTAAATAAAAACAATAAATAAAAAATTCTTTCTCCATTTTTTCAGCATCCAGCATGCGCCTGAACTAAGCAGAGCCAAATAAAAGAAACAAAAAACATATACATATATACAAAAGCACAAATGTGCCCACTGTACATGACAGGCATACCCTATCAAAGCAAAGCAACAACAAATAAAATGGGCACACAAACAGTTTGCACAAGTCCAGTGAGATGGACAAAAGCGAAGGCTACACAAAACAACAAAAGAACTACAACAAATACGCTGAGCAACGCACAAAACCACCGAAATCAGAGGCAAAACAGAGCAACAACAACAACTAGTTGGAGAACAATAACAACAATAATGTTGCTCTGCACACTCACACTGCTGAGTTTTGTGACGCAAACGCAAGCCTTCTGCCCCTCAAAATGTCAGTGCCTCAACGTGGATGCGAACAGTCATGCCTACTGTGTGGACGCCGCACTCGAAGATGTGCCCATCCAGCTGAATCCGGAAACGAAATACATCAATTTGACGCGCAATCGTATACGTAGTCTCGAATTTACGCTGCCATTTTATATGAAACTCGAAGTGATCGATTTGTCGCAGAATCTGATCGATAAGTTGGGTTCAAAAAATTTCGAATATCAAAATGATATGCGCACACTGAATTTGAGTCGCAATTCGGTGAGCGCGCTGCAAAAGGACGCCTTTAAAGGGCTGAGTAATTTGCTGGTGCTCGATTTGAGTTATAATCGCATTGAAGTGGCCGACGCCAGCGCCATGAGTGATCTCACGTCGTTGATTAAACTCGATTTGACCAATAATAATATTGTGAGTTTGGAGGATAATTGCTTTCACAATATGATATCGTTGGAGATATTGATATTCAAGAATAATCAGCTGTTGGATGTGCCATCGAATAATTTGCAGCATTTGCATGCGCTCAAATCGCTGGATTTATCCGACAATCTGGTGGAATATGTGCGTAATGATAGTTTCGAGGGGCTGCGTGAGTTGGTCATGCTGACGCTGCGTGGCAATGTGATATCCGAGTTGGATTTGAGCGCTTTCGAGGGTCTGACGGCGTTGAAGCATCTCAATTTGGCTGATAACAATTTGACGGTAAGTGTGAGACGGCGAAATTGAAAAAAACGAAAAAGGAAAAAAATATTATATAATATAAATTATTTAGTATTTACACATCAGCATTGAGCCGAAGTTTTTATCGATTGCCAAGTTATTTAGTTATATGTTGAGTAAACAATACTTTTGTAAACAGATATTTATCTTTGGAGTTCTACTAATTCACAGATTCAATAGTATTCAGTGAAGAACGCGTAGATTCAGCGATTCTTCATTACTGATCTGGAAAATAGAAAATTTCTGTTTCATTCAGCTTCATATGCCATAAGAAACTGATGGCTCAAGTCGTACAATTAACTTAGAATTCAAGTTTGTACATACAATTTTAACATTTGATACTAAACACGTAAAGATTGCTTTTAACTTTTGCGTTAAACTTATGTCATTAAATTGAACAGAACTTTATGTATTGGCTCCTAGAGGTAGGCAACATGTAATTTTATGAAATGAGTTTTAAGCTAAGTTGCAAATTTTTCTTATATTAAATTTTTGGATAAATTTATACCGCCTGATTAATATATGTACATTTTTGACATTTCTATTTTAATGAAATAGAAGTATACATTTGGTTTGTTAATGAAATATTCATACTTGGCATATACGAAAAAGTTCATATCACTTTAAATTTGCAAAATTATTATTTATTTATTATTCTTTTTTTATTCTTTTAAGCATTTCACATTTAGCATATTTTACAATTTTAATAAAAATGAATTGCATACTTTTGGTGATGCTATGCTTACAAATGCTTACAAGTTGCATTAATTTTTCAGCTTTACCTTAAGTATCTCTTATTAAATAATAAAAGCAACTATTTTTAATCCCCAAAAGTATGCAAAATGCATAAAGAAACTATTTTATCTCGAGCTGTTTGCATACATAATTCATTTAAAAGCATTCAGCGTTGCGTGTTTCATTTTAAAGGTCACTCTTTTGTTCATTTTTCTTTGCCTTATATACGCTACTTCGCTTCTATTCTCCTTCCATTACATAAATAATTTTTTTTGCTCAATTTTATTAAAATCTCTCTTGTCTCTGTCGGTTTCAGATAATTTTTTTAAAGAAATTACTAAATTGAATCAAATTTTATTATGTAGTACAAAATCATGCAGGTTTTATGGTTTTCATAATTTTTTTTTACAAAATTTTGGCAAAAAGTGCTTGTTGTTATAACGGATTTTTATAAGAAAATAAAATTGTAATTTTTTTTCACACTTCGCTTTTAGGATAAAAATTTAATAAATTTTGCAAATAAAAAATACATATTACTCTATTTAAATTTTCTTCGCTGCGAAGAGATGTTGATGTTTTTTGTAAATTCCTTTCCATATTTAATTCTTTTTATTCTTTTTCATTTAAATAAGCATATCCATATCTTTCATATAATATTTTTATGTTTTTTTGTCATATTTTCAAATTTTTTCACGTAATTTTTGCTTTTCCTCCGCTGAGTAACCTTACACAAGCAGCATAGCTATATATGTAAATATATATATCGGTTAGCTATGCATTTTACTTTCTTCTTTCGCTCTCCGTCTTTCTGCAATATGCATCAGACGTTGACAGTCGCCTTAAATAATACAATAGTGCACATGCTGAGTGACAGTTAAATGCGGTTGACATTTTTGGTTTCAATGGAAAAGCAAGCTTCAAATGCATTGAATTATTTAGTGGCATATTTAATGGTGCGAAAGCGAATTAAATGAGGAAATTAGTGTAAATAATATTTATTTATAGCAATAGTATATACAATTTTTAAAAATTGTAAAACTGAAGCTGTATCACACCAGTAGCTGTTTCAGCATTTCATTTATTATTCCTATATCAACCGACCACAAATCATTCATAGAAAATTTACATTTACTGTAATTTCCTTATTAACAAATGAACTGTGGCATCTCTGGCTGTCCGCCATCGATTTTCACTTAACAACCACCTAGTCTGTCTTGGCTGCAATGTCAGCAATATCGTGTCGAGTGCACACATAATTTATTGCACAACCTTAAAATGCACATTCAAATGCCAACGCAAGCCACTAAAAGCGCTTACAACAACAATAACAGCAAAAACATTAATTATACAGCTATAATATCGCGATGGCAGCACACGTACTAGCACTAATAGAACTATGAGTACTATGCTTTAGCGTAGCTTGTCAACTCAAATGGGCAGCACTTAATAACAAAAGTGAAGTGGTTGCGCATACGACATGGCGTACCACTGACTGGCGTGTGAAGTGCTGTGAGCGTTGTATGAAGGTGTAAGATATGTGAAGGTTGAAATTACATTTTTTTCACTATTTGAGGAAAGTAGCATGCGATGTAAAATATTAAAAGGCTTTATATTATAATTAATTATGCATTTTTATTATAAATTTGAGATATGAAAATTAAGAAATTATACTTGTCTTACTGTAGTCTCATTAAGATTCTCAACATCAACTGATTCAACTTCATATAATATTTGACTTTTTTTTTGTTGGACATAATTTTTTACTTTTTGCTTTTCCCTCATTCACCTTTTGGCTTTTTCAAGCCGAAACACTGCCTGGCGTATGAAGTGTTATGAGTGTTGTATGAAGGTTGAAATGACATTTTTTCATTACTGGAGGAAAGTAGAATGCGATGTTAATTATTAAGAGTCTTTCAAGTATAATTAATTTTAAATTTGAGATATGAAAAATTAAATATAATACGACGTATGAGCGGTGTACTAATCTTATATTAAATTAAAATTACTTGCTAAAATATGGGTAATGAGATGTGTCAGAATAAATATGAAGAATATTATCAATGTTTTAACGAATGCAATGCATAATATGTACTCATTGTCTTACTGGTCTCATTAAGCTTCTCAACAGCAACTAATTCAACTTCATATAACATTTCACTTTTTTATTTTGGCTATATTTTTTACGTTTTGCTTTTCCCTCATTCATCTTTTGGCTTCTTCAAGTTCTATTTGCATAATCATAAGTATATTTGCACTCACTCATACTCTATATACAATTCATTATCATACTCCATCAGTATGGCATTGCCAAAAGATGCTGCTTATTGCATTCCAATGCACACTAATCAAACACGAATTTCCATTTCAATCAATCAAATTATGGTATATTGCTTACCTACGTAGGAGGAGCATGGCAAAAGAAGGATATCAGGATATATATACATATATATATCTGTGAATAAATATTTCGGTATATTGATTGCCTGCCTGATTGCTTTACTGCTGATATATTTATATTTGCATTTCCACATACTATATACAGTTGGATATAGCTATATATGCATCTACCTTATATTACTTCACCTTACTGCATTAAATGCAATCTTCAGACCACAACTTCACTTCAGTTGTTGCATGAAGATTGCGAAATTGTGACTGCGTGAGTGCAGTAGTGCAAAATAATTATTGGAAATTGCGGTGGTAATCAATCACTCGACTCATATAGTGGTTTGGCAAATTCATTATTCCACAAATGGATCATGTGTCACACAAGCATACATATAGTGGTGAGGTGTATTCAAGGTAGAAAATATAGTGCAAGAACAGTGACATTCAAGATATCAAATAAAGGTTTGTAGTATATAAATTTCAAATGTTGCTAAGAACGCTTTTTCTTAGTTTTTAAAAGTATAAATTATGAGTTTCAACTTCCAGCTGTACATTTTCTTTCATGCGTTTTCATGAGATTACTAAGTAAACAATTTCAATATTCTGAAAATGGTATGAGGTTTGAGTAGAAAAATAATTATTATATTGGTATGCAGAACGACAGTGGTTGCTTGACATTATCGATTATTTAGCGAATTATCGAATTTTAGCAATTTATAGTGGAATATTGTTGGCTCTCCCAAATCAAATCATTCTCTTTATTACTACAAATATTTTATTTCTTTGCAAATACATACATACAAAATGAATATATAAATATTTTAATTAATATTGTATGACGAAATATCGATATTTATCGATTTATAATAGAATATTATTTGGCCTACTTCAAATCATAGCTATACTTTATTAAAAAAACAATCGTATTTCTTAGTAAATAAATCTTCAAAATTAAAATTAAAATATTTTTTCTTCTCCTCCACAGATGGTGCCTACACAACAGCTCTCAAAGTTATCGAATCTAACCTATTTATCGTTGAGCGGTAATCGTTTTACACAACTGCCAGCGGTGGCTTTCATGAACCTATTTCACTTGCGTGAATTGCATTTGAATCGTTTGGATCATCTCAATCGCATTGATTCGAGGTAAGTTGAAGAAATAATTTTTTACTGTGTTACAGGTCTTATGAAGAACCATATAAAACTATGTAAACTTATGAAAATGCAGAGAGTTGCAGAAAGATGCATAAATTTGCTCAATTAAGAGTTATTTAAAGGTAAATGTACTAAACATTTTTGTCATAATATCATTACCTGTCAAAATACTTGCTGCTAGTCTCCTGTATTTGCCATACAGCGTCTCAACAGACTACTGGTAATTTCTCATTTATCAAATTCGGACATAATTGTCCAACACTTGATCGCTCGCCGACCTTTGTCGTGTAACTGTCATCATTTAAATACTTGTAACTATTCACTGAACATATCAGTGCCTCACGTGCAGTGAAGCAAACAGAAAATCATAGCAATATATTTATATATATTGATATAACTCAGCACAGTAGCAGGCAGTATATGCAGCTGAGCACAACAAATCAAGCAATCAAATCATGCAAATAATTCAATAATTTCTCTGGGGTGAAATTTTCATATGCAAAGCACAAAAGAAAAAGCACAGCATACATATGCAGGCACAAGCAACATACGTGAACAGCGTGGCAAGTCAGCGAGTGTCTTGAAGTGTTATTGTAGTGGTTATGGCTTCAGTTGCAAACACATATACATATATTATACTTTAAAGACAGGAGAAGCGTGGTTTGCCTGCATTTGATCTGATGTCTTGCCAACACCAACGCTTAACCAATGCTTTGATATATAAACCATATGTTCAATCAGCTGCCAATGTTCAACCTCAAACTCACACAAACAGAAAGAGAGTGAGTCTCTCTCTCTACTCAACTACGTTGTTCCACCAAATCGTGTTGTGTGTGTAATTTCTGAATTTCTGCTGCGCGTATTGATGCATCCCAAGTTGATTTGCGATTAAGTCTTGTGTATGATTGTTTGTCTGCCTTTGCCACGACGCACCACATACACACACATACATAGAGAGATAAATATTTTCATACGCAGAAGAGCTCATAAACTCATATGTATGACTGTTCCACCACCTTGTCTCACAGCTAACAATCTACTGCTTCATTTCTTCGTTTGTCTGCATGCCGTCTGCCAACTGTCTTTCAGCGCCAGCGTCCTTGCATATCTTACATTCATTCCATTGTAAGACTGCCTTGCCCTCAACATTGACACTCAACGTCGTCGGTTCAATGTGTTTTAATGTTCATTCGCGCCTCAGCGCGTTTCGCACACACTCCGCTGTCTATGCATTTTAGCTGGCATTCAAATATTTCATTTTCCTTTGCGCCTGATGATATGCTAAATGTCCTTTGGGTAATATTACACCATACATATGTGTAACTGGCAATATTGTTATATTCCGAGTACGTCTGTTTACTAAACAGCTGTCAACAACTGATGGGCATATAAATGGCAAACATGACATTTTTGGTATGTTTCATTACTGGTAATTGAAATGCAAGCATGTGTAGTGGTGTCTTTAATGAGTTGGGGGAAGTGGCAGGAATTTTATCTTTAGTTGACTTGATATCAGAAACGTTTATTAGAAAAATTAAAGAACGTTGAAAATATATGGAAATATTTGCTTTAAGTGTATTAAGATGATTAAAAATGTGTTTGGGGAATTATTTTTTTATTAAAGTGTATTAAAAATTATTAGAATTATTTTGTAAAAAAAAATATACTTTAATTGAACCCTTTAAAAATATGCATCATTGTCCAGAGATAGCGGCATAATTTAACGCTAAGGTCACAGCTTCGACTGTTTGATAAAACATTATAATCATCTATCTTTGAAGTAGCAATACCTATTTTGAGCTCTCTAATTTGGCTTCCTTTGTGAAAAAAATGGCTCATTGAGGAAAGAAGTAGACTTTAGGAAGAAATATATAGAAATTATTGTTGTTATTATAACGGCACAAAACATTCTCCAAAAAGTTTTGAGGAATGCTGCCGATATTACATTCCTTGGTCACATAAAAGTCCGAGGCCGTTCCGATTACATAACTGGTATTTCATTTTCGTAGTTGGTTCAATCTGGTTTACCATTTCATAATAAATAAACATACTCTCTAACAACGTTTATTTCTGACATACAGTTGATGCAAAAATTGCTGGTCGAATTGGGTCTGACGGCTGGAATTTATTCGACGGTCACTTGACGAAATAATTTTAAAACAAATAACAAGTTCTTATATATATAATAAAGCAAAATTCTTAGCCAAAACATTAAATTATAAATTATTTCATCTTGAAAATCCTATGTCTAAAAAACACGCTTTAGTGTCAACTGACATGAGAATAAGTCTCAAGATATGCTTTGTATGTGATTTTAACTTAAAAATTATCTGTATATAAGTATGTAGTTTTTATCTTGAACCATTACAATTAGGGATATTATATCTATGATTCTTATTATATGCCTTAATTATTATTTAAATTTTTTCACAAAATCTGCAAAGAAATTTAAATTTTGATTACTAAAACTTAATTTTAGAAATTTGAGTTCAGCTTAACTTCATTTCTATTCAATTTAATTTTTATTTTTCTCCATAACCCTATCTTCACAATCACTTCTTAACCACTGTTTTCAATTGCTCAACCTCTTTTGTACGCTTGCCTGCGGCCGGCACAACAACGCACACACAGAAAAAATTCAATCGACAAGTTGCAAGTAATTTTCAATTTTCAAGCATTTTCCTCGTTCAATTTGCATAAGTGGCGAAAAAAGGCAGACACAAACAGCACCACACAAGCAGCTAACCCGTACACAAGAATGCTTTGGAAAATTTGGCATATAACAGTATACACAGACACTCATACAACCGCCGAGCAGAGCAGTTCAATTGCAGTGGCAAGCCCATGACGAGTTAACATGCCGCTCGCGCGCTTATTTCCGCTTCCGGTTCGCAGCACATTTGCGAGCGCACGAAATCTTCAAGGAACGCAAGTAAAGTAGCGCACAAAAAACCCAAACCAAAACCAAGAAATCACTGTAAGCACTAACAACAACAAAAACAACGCCGAAAGCAATGCAAAATCCGATTGCTACAACTCTGAATACAACAGCGTTTTTTGACGCATACGCTCCGTGGCATGGCATGTGTATTTACCAAAGGGCATTGCTGCTGTTTTTGTTAGCATACATTTGGGCGCTTGAATGCATTACGCCATATACTATATACCGCTACTTCCGAAGTATACTGTCTGAGAAGCGCAGTTACGTGGCATAAAAGCACTATTTGCCCTCTCAGTTTAGCTCGCTTGTCCTCTGTCTGCCACTCTCCACCACACATACTTATAACTTCGTATATTTCTTATTGTTGTTGCGCCGCGCAATTTGTTCCCAGCCTGTTATTGTTGTCTGCCTTGTCTGCTGACGATTTGCGCGCAGATATTCAAATCTTTTGCTGAGAAAACCCAGCCGCGTCTAAGTATGTATGTGAATATGGAGGCATCTGCTTGCTGATTCGCGTATCTACTTGTAGATATGTATTTGCTTCTGCGCGCAGCAAAGATTTCACTATTTGCATAATATTTGCACAGATAATTGAATTTGCTTGCGGTGTCATGCAACAAGTGCACGTTGTTGCTCGCAGTAGACGTAGGTGGTCTGCCAGTCTGCTGTGCTCCATTTGCTTGTGTTAGTTTGGTGCTTCAAATGGTAGCTACTGTGTGTATGGCAGAACTCACTGTTTTGATTTGCATATGCTAAAATCTTCACTAATTTTTTAAAACCAGAACAAATACGCCTTGTGGTCATACAAATAGATTGCTCTAATTTTTTTGTACATTTATTGTAATTCAGTTGGGGTTCGCTTCGCAATTTTTTTTGTAGACCAGCAGAAGTAATCATCTGTTAACTTATAGAGGTTTTATAGTATATTGTTGTTTTTCTATTCGCAGTATTTAACCTTTTTTTAGAAGCAAGGAACTCTTTCACTACCCCATTTTAAAATGGCGCTCATACGCCCTGCTGAACCCATCAAATACATATTTTTTTACGTT
The DNA here is from genome assembly GCF_028554725.1 of Zeugodacus cucurbitae. Classification (NCBI taxonomy): domain Eukaryota; kingdom Metazoa; phylum Arthropoda; class Insecta; order Diptera; family Tephritidae; genus Zeugodacus; species Zeugodacus cucurbitae. The sequence goes on from NC_071671.1 coordinate 22,880,328, forward strand.
ATCAAAGAAGAGCTACTGATAACAAACATGCTTCGGAGAAGTAAATATTGTATTGTATTATATATTATGCCACATTATGAATAATACTATTAATACATTAAATTTTTAGTCGAAAGTCTGAATTAAAAAATGAAAGGAGTTGAAAGCGGAGGTAAATCGCCTAGAAATATGCCTTAATTAATTAAACCAATTATGATATAGCAAAATATATGTATATTTCATTATATAACACCAAAAGTAGACCATCATATTCTAAATATACTAATAAGATGCCTGTTATCTTCACTTATAGGCTTCTTCACTTATTTGCCTATCATCACTGTCGCTTTTTAGGCGCTCGCACGACAACCCATCGATATGTGAATTCTAATATGAAAGCTATACTTACATTCACACTCATTTTTGCATAATTTTACATAAAACAACAATAAAAATTATAATAAGAACAACAATAAATGCAAACATGCGTAGTTTTTAAGTATACAAATTTGTAGAAGTGAATGAGCAGATTGTATTAAATTCACTTACACTCACAAATATTCGAGCGTATTTGCCTATATATAAAAATTAATCATGCATAATTCGCAGTGTGAAAATTTGGTCAGACATTTACCTTTTCAATTAATTGTTGCGCTTAGGCGTTTCACGCACTACTTGCTACCGCAAAAATGTGAAAATTTAGATAGATAGATATGTAGATCAAGCCTAGAGAGAACTAGTATTAGACTCATTTCATGAAAACAAATTTTAGTTGAATTCTTCAACAAGAGTAATAACATTTATTTTAAAAATTTTTACTATAGTCAGAGATATGTAAATTTTGTACAAATATATCACAGAAGGGTTAATAATTGTTTCCAATGATTTTAAACTTTATTTTATTTTTGAGATACTTTTGGAGGTTATGTGATCACCTTTAGACTTATTTTCCCTATTTCCGATCAGAAGCAAAATCTCATCTTACACCTCGGAATTTATTTATATTATTTTAATATATTTATAGTCCACAATGTTATGTAACTACACATTTGTGCGGGAAATATTGTTAAACTCCTCGCCTAATAAAATTTACATTGAAAATTTACAGCACTTCATATGTATAATTACGCAAATCGCTTTCAATTTATGCGCGCGTAAATTATGCAAAGTCTTCTGCATATAAGAGCGGAATTTAGTACACAAATATACATCTATAGACTGCTAGAAAATTTGAATTATCAATAAGTAATGCATTTAATTGCGCAGATAACATGGCAGTGATTAAGCATAATGTATGGTGGCAACAGAACCTCGCACATATTTATGTATATTATATTTGGATTATATATATATGAAGGTCTTGGTACTTCTCACTTATAAATGAAGTCTGAAGATTGTCTAATAAGTAAAAATTTTGTATTAGACATTTCGTTTATGATATTATAGAATACTAGCAGACTGCTCCGGCTTCGCACAGGTTTAAACAAACATTTCAAAAGTTATAAGTTTATACTCACTTTTACATACTCTCCCATATATTATATGTAGATGTATGTACTTTCCGGTTTCTTGAGTGAGTTCATTCAAAAAAAGTAAAATGAGGAAAATTCGAACATGAAATTATATTTTATTTGCAATGAGCTAAAACTTGATTACGACCACTAGTCTTTTGTGTCCCTTGTCTTCCTCTCTAATTATGAAGGCGTTAGGAACACTCAGAACGCTTTTGTTCTTGTGTGCATCGGACATTCCGTACTCGACTCTCACGTGCGTACTTGGAAGGTTTTGAAATTTTGTTCGGCAAGCAGCTGCGAGCGCTCGCTACTCGACTCTCTGGCACACGATTGCGATGCAAAGAGAATGACTTGCAAGACGATTATCAGTTTCAGATTAAGATTCTCCATTACGGAGTCTTTTTGATACCCTCACCTGGGAACTATTTCCCTCAAGTTGAGATTATTGCAAAAAATATAGCCTATGTTACTCGGGGTGAATGTAGCTTAACAATGGTGAAAGAATTTTTGAAATCGGCACAGTAGTTTATTTATAATAGTATTATAGTATAGATTATCATCAATGGAACAAGAAAATTTCTATGAAATTTGAAACCATTTTTAGAGAATCGTGACAGATTTGCCATTTTAAAGTGTGCCTAAATTGTAATACATAATTATGTCTTTATAATCGATCGCTGTGGAACAGAAAGTTAAATTGTCAAGTAAAAGTGAGTTATGATTTAAAGACCGAAGAATAATTGTGATATCATAACGCAAGTAAATACTTGCTCATTAGGATGGGCTATGTAGGGATAAATGTTAGATTTATTCGTGTCTTTTTTTACAGTTTTTTTTTTTAAGTATTACTACTAAATTTCTTTAATAACTTTTTATAATCAGAATGAGTTTCTTGTATATTTTTTATTTTTACAAAATGAGAATGCTCATAATGCCGTCTCAATGAATTATTCACAAAGAGAATGCAAAATGATATTTTGCAAGGCGAAAAAAAAGCTACAATAACTGAGATTAATTTATACAATTTGAAAATCTGTTTAATATATGGTGATATATTTTCTGTGTGAGTTTGCTTGCAACAATTAGCACTTCCACTTTCACCTTACAAACACTTTGTTCAAACTGTATAAATTTCACTTGAGTGTAGTCACATAAATTACAACAGCAATTAACGGCAACACATAGTACAGAAACAAAATGTAATGTGTATACATTGAACAGTCGCCAAATTGAGCGCTGAATACTACACACAAGCACCCTCAGTCAGCCGCCCACAAAAAAAAAGTACTGTACAAAGCAATTTTGACGCGTCATAAAAATTAACTTCATATTCTGTTTGATATTTCGCAGACACCGAGAGAGACACCTATTAGTGCATCATCATCTACACACCTCACGCCGTTGCCTGGCAACAGTCATGCAAAAGACACTCAAAAAAGCGAAATTTCTGTCTGTCTGTCTGTGTCGCTAACTACCCGGGATAATCAAGGCAGCTTTTGGTAACGGTTGTCTGTCGGCTATTGCTTACATACATACGCACTCATTTCCACATTCGTTCTCTCACCCTCTCCACTACCATATTTGAGGTGTCATATTTGTAATGGGCTTATGCCATTCCACTGGAATTTGCAAGCGATAGCTTTATTTATATATACACATACATGCTTATATATACAGTCTATATATATATATACATCACCCGCTTAACATCAATGTCTGCACACGTTCTGTTAGCCTAACACATTCATCTATACATATATAAAAGTAAACACAACACAACATAGCATAGCACAGCACTGTTCACATAGCACCCACCTGCATACATAATTGTATAGATATTTCATTCAACGGATTTCCATTAACGCATTTGCATAAATATTTATGCGTCGCACTTAACGGCACGTTCAACGCTTTCGCTTGTATCAAGTTAGGCTAGCTGGCTGGCTTGTAGGCAGGCAGGTATGTGCGCATATCCTTTGACTTCACCTGAGCTGCACACACACACAACCTCTGACTTTTAATATGCTGCCGTTCACCCTTTTCCGCTCGCTTAGCAGCTTTTAGCAGCATTAATAGCGTTTTTGCTTTACTCTGCTGCTTTTAGTTTACTTTTTGCTCGATATTTTGTTTATTTTGAGCCTTCACTTTGGTATTTGTTGCAATTTGTTGGTGTGCTTAGTTAGCTGTATACCGTTAACTCTGAGGGCTGACGCGTCATTTCGTCTACTAATTTGCCACTTTAGTTTAGCTTTAGCTCATACTTCGTTTAAGTGTAGAAATTGCTTGAAGAATACCGTTAAATGCTTGAGACAAACTAGACAATTCCATTAAGGGGTTATATACAGTTAGAATTTTCAAAAAATCGATTTTTTTAAATTTAATTTTCTTAATGTACATATATTTAAGAATACACACAGAAAATTTCATATCGTTCCGGAGAATATTTTCAAAGTTACAAGCAAATGAAAAATTTGAAGAGGCATTTCAGAGTGCTTTTAAGTACAAGGTCCAAACTTTAAACGCGTTTTTCTCAAATTGGTGTTTTCAAAGTCGGTGACCAACATTACTCGAAAACGGCTAGACCGATTAGTCTCAAATTTTAACACGACCTTCTTTAATATATTTTTTAGTAATTAATCGTAGATTTTTTCTCTCCGATAAATATATTTTTTTTTATAAACAATTTAAGGCCGAAATTTCGGTGAAAATCGATTTTTTTTTTTTTTGAGAAACCGCCATTTTGTCAAAAAATTTTATTTTACTTATTCCTTCTATTAATTACTAGATTTAACACTATTTTAACGAAATCTGTTTGGTTTTTTTAATTTCTGATGATCCAATTCCGAGATATAGCTCTGTAGCTCTTTTTCAAATAAATATTTTTACTAAAACTAAGTCTTAAAATACAGTTAAAAGATACCATAATATGTGTATAAATTTTTGGATCAATAAATTAAAAAGTTTTCTCAAAAAAAATTCTGGAAAATTCACTTTTTTTCGGCCGTCTAACTGTATATAACCCCTTGGTATTTGGTTATGAAAAAATATTTTTTATTTCTTGAAAATAGTTTGGGATGTTTTAATCTCTTTAATAATGTAGCTAGAGAAAACTTCGGAGTTTATAATGAAAATAATTATATGAACTCACTATAGTTGGAAGAAAATTATTAAAACGCTTTCCTCAACGGTTGGTTCTAACTGGTGGTTATTCAGAATTTTATTTAGTCAAAGCATGTTATATATATAGGTAGACATTGTTAAAGTATGCATTACGACCTATATAATGTCCTCTTGATATCTATCTCGACCCAGTAACTTGACGAATTCCAGAATAGTTGAAGAGTGTTAATTCGACAGGATGCTCCAAAATATTTTTGCGGGAGTATTTAATGTCGACGCGAAAAGAACAATAACAAATATTTTATGTAACGGAGATACGTTTCCGCATACAAATTGCTTTTGAAAGACAATGTACTTTAAAAATATTTACAAATACAAAATAACTAAAATTATACAGATCTTTAATGATGTCTTGCCTTGAATACACGTTTTTTTTAAGATTCCGTTCTTCAAAGAAATCTCTTTGAAGATACAGTTCTATAAAAATACGCTTCTCATACTGGGGTTCTTTAAAGTTACTCTTCCTCAAAGTGATTCGTTATCATGATTATTTTCAAATATGTGGCTTATGAAGGATATGTTATACCTCTCTTCACAAATAAGGGCATTGTATAGCAACCTCAAATTCCTTTAGCATATTTTTATGTTCTTCTATCATTTATTTCTTCTTCTTCTATATATATTTGCTATTGTTTGTGTTGTTCTAATACCAGGTATTCTAAGGCTCAATTCTATCAGACTGAAGTATTCTACAGATTTATAAATATGTTGGGTTTGAAGCTCAAACTCTAAAACAATTAAAGCTGAAAGAACAGTTGACTATTGGATTAGAAAGATCTTCACACCATTTTTGGTAGCAATGCACTGTCCTATATCATTTTAGTTACCCTACCTGTTAGACTTAAGTTCACAAGGGTTTTCTGATTTTATTAGTAATTTTGGAACTTTTAGACTTTCAGGGCAAGGTTCTATAGAAAGATTTCTAAAGAAACAGTTCAATCAAAAGGCTCATAACAACTCCTTTGTCTAGATGGATCAGTTAAATTGACTAAAATTTATATTGACAAAAAGTACATGAGTCTCTAGCATTACGTTGTCTTTCTATGATTTATGACATCCTCTCTAAAATAGACAATAATGTGATATAGGGAAATCTTATCTAACCAAATCCAGCTTTTTTAATCATAATTATTTAATCATTCTAACTAGAATTAGGAAGTGCCTCAATTTTTTTTTTTTTTTTTTTTTTGCCTGAAAGCCGTACAACGTATAATAATTGCGATATAACAGTGGAATATTCCCAAGAAATCGCTCCAAATCAATATAGAAATCAGACTTCTATACACAATTAATATCCCAGATTTAATTTGTCTCACATCAGGCAATGAATTTGGTAAATACAGCAATCTAATAAGCTAACTGCAATTTCAATTGAGCTACCGGCCATGCGTGAAAAATACACAATCTACACAGATTCTCTCTAAAATCACTCCACATAAGTACATACATTTCGATCAGAATCCATCCACTGCAACATCCTTCTATACGAATTGCCACTTTATAACCAATAAACAAGAACTTCCGCGAAACACCGCGTGCCACTTGAGTTTCGAGTATTTTTAAAATTTCGATAACTTTGTCCACAACTCAGAGCGAAACCACACAAACAAACAACAACAAATAAGCAAATAAATACATAAATACATAAACAAACTGAAAATCTGCAAGTCAATTTTCCATGTAATTAATTTCAAAAGCACACTAATGGAAAAATAATACGCAAAGTAAAAGTGCAACATGCTGAGCGGAGCGGCGGCAGCCAGCCGCGCAGCCAGGTGTTAAGCAACTTTGTGCCACAAAGCGGGGAAACTCGAAATGCAAAACGCAAACACAAATAAACAGCAACTAGCGGGTGTAGAGTGGGGGGTTACCAGCGGCAGTTTGCAAGTTACTAAGCTTTGAAGCTTTGTAGGCGACCGAATCAAAAACAACAATAACAACAGCAAAGAACAAAGTATCGTATCAAAGCAAAGTGTGGTAAAGCGCAGCAAAGTTGCCAACGCATATTTGTTGGCCCTGAAATAATTTCTATTACAGTTATATTGCAAAGCAGCAGCCCACAACAACAACAGCAGAAAAACTACAATTATTTTTTGCCACTTCTGCCAACTTTACTGTTACCTAGTTTTCTTTGCGCCACATGCCACATTTAGCGGTAAATTGCTGCTATAACACTACTAACGGCAGCAGCAACAACAACAAATAATAAAAATACAACAAAAAATTACAACAAAAATACGAAAAAAATCACAACAAAAAAATATCAAACAACTATGTTTGTATGTTTTTTGCACAAACGCCAGTGTGCTTGCAACACAAAGTTAAAGCCAAGCCGCCTACAGTTATGCAACGGCAAAGTTTCTCGTGTCGGATATTTGCATGACTGATGCACAAACAGTGCGTAGTGTGTTTGTAGTTGAGTAGGCCAGTTGTACAGCGTTGCCTCGTTTAGTTCAGGGCTGTTGCGAAGGCTATACGCCTAAGGGCAGTCTTTGCAGGAATGAATCCTTTATATATACACGCACACCTTCATATACACTTGTTTGTAGCTGCAGTGCTAACTACTGGCTAACGCAGGCTTTGCTTTGTTTACTACACGCGCTTAAGCTTTGCATACTTGCAAGCGTTTTTTACAGGTTTTTTGTTTTAGCTGACGTAACTCAAAGCAAATGCGAGCAGCGCAAATATTTTTACTTGTTTGTGTGCGTTTGTTTTTGTAGTTAGTGAAAGTGTTGATCGCTGTCTCTACTTATAATTTTTATTAACTTAATTTTTTTATTTCGGAGTAAAGAGATTAACTGCGAAAAACGTCAAAAATTAAAAATTTATCGGTAGCAGAATGGTTGGGTTGTCTTAATAATTAGTTCTAAACAAATATGAAATGTGATTTAAAGAATCTTGAACCTAAAAGTATGCTATAATAATTTTTAAATAATTGTTCTGCTTAATTTTAGCATAAATTAAAATAAAGTGTATTAACCACAAGTTTTCATACCTCAAAAAGAAAGAGTTACCATTAACTACTGCTCTGAATCTCATAGCTTGAGCGCCTGAAATATACTTTAAATTTACTTAATAAACAATACATGGTATCTTAGGTAGTAAAATATTACCTTTGCTGTCGCAATCAATACTTTTAAATGAATATAACTATTTAATCAATTAAGCATACAAGTATACTAGCAAAATTGTTCAGTAAGTGTTTTATATAAAATGTAATATAAAGGATCACAAGGAGCGTAAATCACAAACTCCCAAATCCTAAAACGAAATTACCATTAACTGCTTTAAAACGCTTGAGATTTCATTGATTGAGCCCCTAAAAGATTTTTTGAAGTAACTTAATGCACAATGGATGTCTTCTGTAATATTTAAAAAACGACTTTGCTGTCTCAATCATTCCTTTCAAATATTTACTTAATTTTTGTTACCCTAAAAGTATGCTTTTCCAATTTACAAATTAGTGTTTTACACGGAAAAAATATAAATAAATGAAAATTTAGGCTGCAAATAATAAGCACTAACCCCTAAAAAAGAAAAATTACCATTAAGCAACAAAATTCTCGAAATTTCATAGTTTCAACACCTAAAAGATAATAAACAAAAAATTTAAATTCGCAAACCAGTGCTTTTTTCCCCTCCATTTATTAACGTAACATCAAGCATTAGCGCTTTGTGGCACCATAGCAACAAGTGACATGCAACTAAAATTATGCAACGTGAATTTTGCCCCTTTGTTGTTACATAAGCAAAAGCGCAAGCGAAAAGCTGCTTACTTTTGCGCTAACCAAAGCAATTATTAAGTGCTTTTGCGGGATTTCATTGCTAGAGCTTTGTGGTTGTAGATTTTTTTTTTTGCAACCCATTTTGTGTTAGTACTCCATTTTGTGGCTGCCACAGTCAGTATGCGGCGGCGTTAATTTGTTATTTGTTGCATATTTTTGCGTTTGCAGGCATTTATTTCATTTATTTTTGTCATTTTGTGTTTGACAGCCGCCTGCCTCTCTTCCGTTAGCCATTTATAACTTTCTTTTATTTAATTTGTGCTGCACTCGCCTTGCAACATCTGCCTGCCACAATTTTCAGTGCGCTCATCCGCTTTGTTTGCTTCTTGTTGTTGAGCACCATTTTCCTTATTTCCGCCTTTTTGTTGTTGTTTTTGTTTGTTATTATTTAGTTTGTGCAATTCAACGCGGCGCATTAAAATTGTACACTTTAATTAAGCAACAGGAAATTGCAAATCTACTTGCAACGGGCAACCCGCCTCGAGTAGAGCCCGGCAACTGATCTCCGTTGTAAGCTACAAGTGATGTTGTAACGTTAGAAATGTATGAAATACAAGTATATATGTACATAAATGAATACATACAAACACATGTTGCTAGTTGCAGTGTGGCAACTCTTGTTGCTGGCAACAGCTTTTTAGAGTCTGAATTATGGCGCAGCAATTCATCAAACTAAGAGGCAGTGGCAAGCAGTGAGGCCACAACTAGACAGTCAGTCCGGACGGACAGACAGCTGGTTGAATAAAAGCAACTTCATGCAACAACAACAGCGATAAATACATTATCCAGCAGAGCAAGGATAACCAAGCGAAGCTGACATGCAAACGCACACGCTTCAAAGTTTGAGCGCACCTCGAATGAGAGAGATTTAGACCCTTGAAATGCTGAAATGCAGCACGACAACGTCTCTTAAGACAGCGTTAGATGAATGAAGATTTATTTAAAGTCATCTATTTTAACTTAATAAAAGCGAACAAGAAATGATTTAACTGTGTTGCAAGTGAATGAGTGTGTATGTATGTATGTGATGACTTCGGTTCAACATACAAAACAGCATAGTTATATTACATTATAAGTATATATGTATACACACAAACATTTATATATATATATATGCACTTTTCTATTATGCCCGCCGCAAAGCCGTTACTTTGGCGCACTTTTAGCCAAATGAAAATGTGCAACGTGGCGTATGAGTGACAAAGTTGGCATTCAGCGGCTTTCGCATGTGCGTAAAAAGTCGTATTTTAACCAGAAGTACCGTGGTATACTTCAGTTGTGCCACGTATGAGGTGGTTTAAAGTGGCAGCAAGTCAACTGCATTAGCTGTAAAATGCACAGATTTGTTGCAGGCGCGGTGTAGTGCTCGTAGCAGTATGCGCAACGGCAAAGTTAGCGCACGGTGTTTAAAAAACACAATTAAGGAAATTAATGGAAAAGAAGTAATAATTATGATATTGTAGACAATATAAAATTACTATTTAATATTATTATTAGAATTAGATAAACACCCTTAGTTCTGCTAGCCAAGCACGATTCAACCCTAGAGATAAGAAATATTGATATTATCCATCACAGAGCCTAACTCTTATTCAAATATAGCAAACATATACCTACATAGCATGAATTAGTATAAATTTAGCTAGCTGAATTGAACTTTTGTCCCAATTTTTTTATTGAAATAATGTTAGACAGAACCTAAAAGGAATTGTAAAGAAAATATGCATATATTATTACAAACAATAGTTTATTATATTTTTAAATATAGAAAGATTTTTGATTTTTCTATTTTTCGTTTTTTAATTAATTTATTTTTTTCTTTATTTTTTTTAACTTACTACATTTTTTACTTCATTTAAGTATATTTAAGTTATTTAAATTTTACTGAATTTGAATAATTTTTTTTAGTTCATTTTATTTTATTTTTAACTTTCTTGTATCTTCATTTAATTTTATCTCATTTGACTTTTTATTTATTATGCTTTCCATTGTTTAGGTCTTAATTAGACGAAAAAAATATATGCTATGAAAAAGTTTGCTCTTTTAATTAGGACACCGTTTTAACGATATTTTTTAAAATATGTGGTTTTAATTTTTAATTGAAAATGAAATCACTTAAAGAAACATTTTAATTAAGTTTTACTATCAAAATAACTTACAAAAAAGTAAAAAATAATTTAAAAGTGCACACTTTTACTTTTTCTTTTATGTTCATTGGTACTATCTCCTTATTAGCCCCAAATATAGTATTATTACTATAACTTTAACAAAAGCAAACTTTATACGAAAAGAAATGGTACTTTCTTGTTGTTTTTGTTCACAATTAATCAGAAAATCATAAAATTAACTTTAGGACAAAGAAAGAAAAAATTTTTGTAGAGTCGTGTTATTTGACACTATTTTATTTTATTTTATTTTATTTTATTTTATTTTATTTTATTTTATTTTATTTTATTTTATTTTATTTTATTTTATTTTATTTTATTTTATTTTATTTTATTTTATTTTATTTTATTTTATTTTATTTTATTTTATTTTATTTTATTTTATTTTATTTTATTTTATTTTATTTTATTTTATTTTATTTTATTTTATTTTATTTTATTTTATTTTATTTTATTTTATTTTATTTTATTTTATTTTATTTTATTTTATTTTATTTTATTTTATTTTATTTTATTTTATTTTATTTTATTTTATTTTATTTTATTTTATTTTATTTTATTTTATTTTATTTTATTTTATTTTATTTTATTTTATTTTATTTTATTTTATTTTATTTTATTTTATTTTATTTTATTTTATTTTATTTTATTTTATTTTATTTTATTTTATTTTATTTTATTTTATTTTATTTTATTTTATTTTATTTTATTTTATTTTATTTTATTTTATTTTATTTTATTTTATTTTATTTTATTTTACATTCACTCACTGTGCTTACAGCTGCATAAATGTGACACATCGTTGCATGCATGCTCGGCAGCAGCGTCTTAAACTGCTAGCATTTGGCTTTATTGCAAACGAAATTGCTGCATTACTGCATGTCGTCAAGCAGCTAACACAAATACAGGCAAATGCGACAAGCACACACACATACACATGAAAGTATAAACATAACACACCACCCAGCGCACAAATCTAAAGTAAGCAGCAATCCATAGTGAGACGAAGCATAGGATGCGCCGTTGTCAAGGACAGAGCATACAAGCAGACACACACACTCGTACAATAACAAACATATAAAATATAGAAAATTTCAAGTGAGCTTATGCGTCAGTCTTAACATGCCAACGACAACGACATGTACAACAACAGCAATAGCAACAATAGCAAATACAAGAAATGCAGTAGTAGTAGCAAGAACAATTTTAGCTGCAATAGAGCCAAAGTAGCAGCAGCAATGTCATTTGTTACAATTTCCTTATTAGTTTAAGGAGTTAAGAGTGAGATTTCTCAGCCAATGCTGAATTGCATGCATGTGTGTGTGTGTGTTGCATACAATCTTTGTCTTGAAATATGTGCAACTGCATGACACGTGAAACAATGCGCTATGATGCTGCCACTGCTGCTGCTGCTCCTCCTCCTCATGTTCTCGCTGTTGTTGTTGCTCGTTTTGCTAATATTTTAGTGTCGCTGAAGCTGCTGCTTTTAGTGCTTTGTGTGTATTCGCACACATTGCTGGCAATTAATTTAGTCTAGTGAAGCATTTTCTTGCAACTGAAATTAATTTCCAACATATTTTCTCGCATGTTTTTCCAAAGAAAACGAACGAGGCGAATGCTGCAGCAACAACAGCAGCAAAAGAATATTTTACAAAAAAATTCATTTTATTTTATTTCATAAAATGTGCAGAGTGCCATTAACAACATGCGCAACAATGTTTTGCTAATGTGCACATAGTCATTCGCACAGAGCAATTGTTGCCGCTGGCAATCAAGTTACAGCAGCAGATTTAGTGTCACGCATTTATTTCCAACGCATGCAATTATGTGCAGTGCTGTTGAGTGTTGCGTCGTCTTCATTTCATTATCGTGTGTATTTTAATTATTAGATCGTTCGGTTTGTTTGCCAATTTGAGACTTACAACTGGCTGCGTGCAGTACAGGGTGGTAGAGCAATTTACTATTTTATTTTATTGCGGTTTGAAAGTATAACAGATGAAAGGTTTGCCAGATGTATGTAACTGAAAGAAGATAACAGTCGGGAAAACTGGGGTTGTAAAAAAAAGCCCTATTAATCAAATATACTTCATATATTTTCTAAAAATTAATAACGATATAAATACAATTCTATGAATTCAGAGAATGTTCCACTTTTTATACTCAAGTCTCTAATCTGACATCCGCCTCTTTTCACTCTTTCCAGAGCCTTCATTGACAATACGCATCTACAGGCGCTCCACCTCAGCAACAATCTGCAACTCTACGACATACCGATGCGTTTATTCCAAGGCAATCCGAATGTACTGGAAATCTACATGCAAGGCAACAGCTTGCAGACACTCTACTCCGCACAATTCCCTGTCGATCAGCTGGAACGTCTCTATCTCGGCGATAACCCGTTGCAATGTAATTGCTCGCTACTCTGGCTGTGGCGTCTGGTCACCGGCAATTTTGATGGCGAGTCCAACAACGCAGGCGGTGGTGTGCATGTCACACACCCGCAAGGCGAAGCGGCCGTAGCCGCGCTGGGTACAGCCGATGCCGATGCAGCGTCCACCGCCGCGGAAGCTTATGTGGCACAACAGAAACCAACGCGGGTTAGTAGCAGCAGCAGCAGTAGCTCCACTAGCGGTTACCTACAACTCGATATCGAGCGCATTGGCTGCGACATCTGGCAGGATAATGTGCGCACGCGTCGCCATCTAGTCGCCATGTCGGAGGGTGATATCACCTGCCCCGCGCATATCGTGACCATTGTGTGTGCGATCTTCACACTGCTTCTGGTCTTCGCCATCGGCGCGAGCATCGTGTTTTATCTGCGCTTCGTGAAGCGTCGCCGAAAGCTACTCCACGATCGTTCACTCACTCGTTCGGGCAAATCAATTGTGAACGTACACGATCGCATATTGCAACACCAACCGCTGAGCTCCGGAGGCGTTCTGGGTATGAGCGTTGGCGGTCTCACCTATCCACATCACACGCTACAACAACAGGGTGGCACACATCACGCCATGTTGCCGCTGCATTCGCACGAGTATCAGCAAACGCTGCCGGCGCAAGTGGACAAGCTGGAATTGGAACGATATTTGGCGGCGCAAGCGATCGCCAATGAGTATCGTGCCTTGAAACCGTGGGAGTTGCCGCCAGTGAAGGATGCGAATGCCTACAGTGATGAGCCGGAGCATCTGTATGAGAAATTCGATCACTACGACTATCCGGACATGCAGACGTTGAGCAAATCGAAGCAGGCCACACTGATGTCCAACAATGACGGCTGCAACACCAACCACAGCGGTAATGGTGTGGTGCTGATGGGTAAGGGTGGCGCTGGTGGCACGGCGGCCAAGCCGCATGTGGTCTACGTATGACTCCCGGGTGGACAGGTCGGTGTCGGCGGCGCAGCAACGGGCAGTGCAAGCGAAGAGTGCGAAGGCGTAGAGGCCGAAGGCGAGCTGCGCTATTGCCTCAACAACAACTATAGTAGTTATATGAAATTAGTTTAGAACGTGGAAGGTGTTGAAGAAGCGGGCCGACTGAAAGAGAAGGAGACTAGCGACGTAGGGCAAAATTGGTGGCGTTGCAAAGAAGAGCGAAGAAATGAAATGGAGTTGCAAGTAATTCGAAGAAATTAAAATCAAATGCAAAAACCGTTAGCGCGATACTTGTGTTTAATAGAAAACAAAAACAAAAACAATAAATGTATAAACAAAACTAAAATCGTACGAAAGCAGCGATAAATCGAAACAAGGGTATATTTGTTAGCAACTAAGTTACAAACACAATACATATATACATACACCAATAATAACAACAACACCGCAAACGTTAGGCATTATTAATCGTAATATTTCGAACAATTTCGAAATATTTTTCGAACATCTAATTTCCTGTTAAACTTAAGCGTTTAAGTATACATATATAAATATATAGTATATATTTGCATAAGCGTAGCAAGAAAACAATATTAAATGAAACAAGGGATACGTATAGTGTTATATAATAGCTAAATTACAATAAGTGAAACACGAAAAAACACAACTACGATTACAACAAAAATACAAAAATCGCTCGCGTACTGTGCAACAACATAATAGAGTTATTAAAATAATATTACAGAAATGTTAACATTAATTGATATCCATAAAATATACGGAGGTATTGTAAATGACACAGAGACAGCTTAAGTGCATCATTTGGGAACAGAAATAATAAAATAAAATTAATATTTATTATTTTGTTGATCCAATTTTGTAATATTGTAAATCCCAACTGAAGTTTACGCCTACATGTAGGCCACAGTTTCTTTCCATTTACTTTTGGTGCATATTATTCGACCTAATTGGCGCCTAAAATTTTACTAACGTCCCGAATATTCATATAAGATATATATTCACACTCTGGCAACTCCTAATTTTATATTTGGTCCGGCTTTTATATATATAATATAGTCAAACTACCAGAAAAATATCACTTTTAAACCCCATTGTGGCAATACCGCAGAATCCAGAAGCATGCGGTTCTGCGCCTAATTTAATTTGATGATACTATTATACTTTATACTAATTGACGTCTGAGCGTCTTAAATACGAGAATGTAAAAATTTCGTGCAGAAAATGCTTCAAAATTGTATTAATTTTCATATTGCCCCTATGGGTAAGCAATAATTTTAAGCAATTACTATGATTCCATGCCAGCAGCATTTTACTTAAAAACGCTTCTAACAATGAGATGGCGTATGACTCACTCCGTCAGATTTTCTTTCACCTAAATATAGGATAGAGTTTACGAACCAAGATATAAAGAAAAAATAACTGAATGGTAGATACAAATTTTAGTAACAAAATCTCAATTATATGCATCTATTAGGCGCTCTAAAACTTTTTTCAATATTTTATCATCATTATTTATGGATAAAAAGTATATTTAAGTGCCTAATTTGCTAACAGTAGAAATCTCTAATTATACCTTCGGTACTAAAATTGCCAACGGTTTCTGCTTAAATATGTTTAACAAGTAATTTTTATGTTATGCGCCTAAATGTAGGCCACATTCTAAAGGTTTTAATATTCCTATATCTCAATTGAAATAGGCGTTAAATAAATAGCTACTGGGTATTTTATTTAAAAAAAAACTTAACTTAATTTCTCCTAAAAGGAGGCGAGTTTTCGTCGTATTTCTAATTATTTCCCACTTTTAAAAGTATATTTTGTGTGCCTAATTTAAATTTAATTTATTAGAAACTACCATTTCAAAGAAAAAATTAAGAAATATTTACATATGAATCTTTAACTGAACTGCCTTGTGTACATTTCAAAAACAAAACAAAAAATCATTAATTAAGCTATAAATTATATTTAGAACGAAAATAAAAATCGGCATTTATTCCTGTAAGCATTCGATCTTTTGAAAAAATATTTTACAAAGTTCGTTCTTTATGAAATGTTTAAAGAAACAATTTAATATAAATGAACCACACATTAAATACAAAAGAAACTGAAATCAAATCATAAATGACCTAGATTGAATGACTACTAATGTAAAAATTAGTAATATAATTTATTTAAAAAAATAATCGATTTTTGAGTGAAATATTCTTAAGTAAAAAATATTTTTAAGTTTATACTAATTTATATTTAATTATAATTTACGTTGATTATAATTAAATAATATAAAACGATTTTTAATGTAAATGAACTTGAGAATAAATTTTTAAGACTATTTTCTACTTAAATTCCTCGTCCACTTTTAATAAACCCCAGATACTTTTTAAGTTATATTACCATTTAAAAATACGTATACCAATCGGCAATAAACTGCGCAAAATATATGTGTGTATACACACACACATACTTAAAATGAAATGGACAATATAAAAAGTAAATTGACATAACCTAAAAATAATATGCTGCTTTCTAAGTTGAATAAAACTGCTGTAAATACTTATAAGAGTAAAGATTTAGCAATGTATAAATAAATTAATGAAATATGGAATAAATAAATAATTAAATTAATCATATATAGTAATAATAAACAATATTATATATACACACATAACTATATTTTTTGGTTTAAGTGATCTTCAGTTTAAGTCAAACGCAAATTTCCAATTACTGTAAATAGTTTGCTTCTAAGTTGGCCATGTAAAAATTTTGAATTTATAAAATAAATTTTTTTATAATTAAAAATAAATTAAAATGACGTAATTTTATTTTTATGAATGGATATTTTGGTGTTATAAAGAAGGTAGAATAACTAGAGAAAACTCGTACTAACATTCGTGAGAGGACATCAACAATTTGTGAATGTTGCTCAACAATAGTCAAAATGGCAATGCATCCTCAGATAGTAAAAGCTTTCAGTGGATTTTCAGATTAAACCCAGTTGATGCTTTTTTGGAGAGTCAATGGTAAGCGTTCGCCACTTTTTGGTCCCACAGGCCAATATCAATAGAAGAATAGCTAAATGCTTTATAGCTTTTTCGCACAGGAGTTAAATGATCAATTAACCGGCCAATTCTCGATTAAATGGCTGATTTAGATCGATTTAACAATTTTAATTTTCTACATTATTTTTTAATCGAATACAAATCGAGTTAAAAGTGGAGTGCAACACTGCGGCTTTATTGATAAAAAACAATCAGCTTATGAATCTTACAAACTTCTTATGAACAGCAAAAACAAAATGTATAACAGCTGATCGTTAATTGAGTGGACGGTAATGCGAAGGGCAAAACCTGGTTTCTCAATTATAATCTTAATATATTCATTTAATTTGGCTATACGAAAAGACTATGATATGATACAATAAAACAAGCAGAAATTTTTAGGTTATGTTAATATCAAGTTCTCCAAAATAATTTGTATTCTGCGACGCGTTAATTATTTAAAGCAAATAAAATTGCTTTCCTGTAACAAAAATAGCGTATCTCCAAAGTACTCAAAATTGTCATAAGGGACAGCAGATTAATGAGATCCATTGCCCAAATTAAGATGCTGCTTAACATAGAAGAGCACCTCACCTACCAAAACCATGCATTTGAAACACAAAAAAATGATGCCACCTAATCCTAAATGAAAGAAAGCAATTTACCGTGATTAGTTAACATAAAAAATGAATATACACAAAGGTATTTGAACAGTTTCCTGCTTCATTTTTGTCACACGCATTTTCTAATAAACACGGGACAGGGACAGAGGAGTGCGAAGGGATTTACGCAAAAAAATGGAAATAATAAAGGTAAATGAGGCGCCTAAACAAGAACAACAACACAACACAATGTCGCCGCCTGACAGCTTTTGCTTCATTTGATAAACTAGGTTTGTGGATTAGAATGCCAACAATGAACACTGGGCTACAATAACAAATGGACACTATGGACTAATGGACACTAAATACAACAACAAAAAGTTACAACAATAAAAACAAAAACATATACAACAACAACAACAATAATTACAACGAAGAGGAAAGCAAACCTACAGAAATGATGGCAATAAAGCAGCAGAACACTTAATGTAGCAGCAACAACAAGAATAAATATACTAACAACAACAGGTTATGCTAAGAAGACAAAGAGGCGCCACAGAGCAATAAACTTCCAACAAAGAGACTACGTCGCAATGACAACAACATACATATTTGTCTCCAACTAGCATCGTTATGGCCTAACACCGTTGTTAGCCGGCTTGTTTGCAAATGGTCAGCAATTTTTCACTTAGTCCGCACAGCGTCCAAAAGCAACAACAACAACGGCCGATCGCAAAGGCAAGCCACCATTGTACGCGTTAATTATTTAGAAAGCATGCAGATTTATTATTTCCCTTTTCTTTTGGTATTTTTTCATAGAAGTGCTACGCTGTATTAGTTTGGGAAGCGCTGCTGGTATTATATCACTTTGTGTTTTGCGAAACTTGTGCGTAGGTTTCACTAAAATTATTACTTCGGTTGCCTTTTTGTTTCTAAAGCTTAATTTGTTGCCACAGTTTTACCTATAGCATAACCGGTGAATGAACCTTAATAAAGGAAATTCATATTTTAAGGTTATGATCTTAATATGAATATTAAAAAAATCATAAGGAGCATAAGATTACACTTCATTATATATTTTATGAGTTCAGTTGAAATGTGATGGGTGTAAAATTTAGAGGAAAAAGTAATATTATGAAAGCATCAATTGTCTTACCCAGTAGGAGATGCTTATTGATAGAATAGCAAGCTGCTTATGATTTGTCTAGCGTAAAGTAGCAAAGCAAATGTAGTTAGATGAAGATAGAGATCTTATTTGAAAACATTTATAAAGTCATTGTTCCTAAGTTCATCGAACCACGAGATATATGTAAATATAAAAAATCTTCAGATACGTTCGCAAATATCACACACATAAGCCAGGCATCACAAACAACAAAAGGGTTGGACTGAAGTTAGATAACTTAACATTAGAGGTTCAAAACAGATATTATAAACAGTTTCTAGCAAAAAATATTTTATCAATACATTGAAATTCCTCATAACCGGACACCCACCTTCGAAGTATTTTTGTCGGGTTATGGGTGCTGCTCGATCATGAGGACGGTCCATATTGGTCATTAGCCAACGTAGCCGCTGTCTTTTATTTGAGCTATGAATTATGTCAATATTGTATAACTCATGCAGCAGTTCCATCGTCTGCGATATTCGCCGTTGCCAATGTTCAAAGGACCATAGATCTTCCGAAAAACCTTTCTCTTGAAAACTCAAAGAGTCGTCTCATCGGATGCTGTCATCGTTTACGCTTCTGGACCATATATCAAGAAGGGAATAATGATCGATTTGTAGAGTTTGATTTTGGTTCGTCGAGAGAGGACTTTACTGTTCAATGGCCTACTCAGTCCGAAGTAGCACCTGTAAGCAAGAGTGATGCTGCGTTGGATTTCGAGGCTGACATTATTGGTGTTGTTAATGCTGGTTCCAAGGTATATGCAATTATCTACAACTTCAAAGTTATAACTGCCAACAGTGGTGTGGGGCCCAACTTGGGCCTATTTGTATATTTTCTTAGTATTTATGTATCAGACCTAGGATAGCTTTGAAAAAAAAAACTGCATATTGGAGCATGAACATCGAAAATTTTGTGACACAAATCGTTTTCTTGCTAGGACTACATCTATTTTTTGTTGATTTATTTTAATTTTGATATAGGGCTCAAAATACCTCTTAGTATTTAGAAATAGGGAACAAAGGTAACCAAAGGAGAATGGTATAGGAGCCAGTAGGATCATTACTAATACTCTCTTACTTTATGTAACTTCTTTGAATTATAATATGAAAAATTATAAAAATAGACACTGCCTAACAGCAGTTACAATTCATATTCACCACCTGCCTTTCGGCATTCATCAATGGGAATTTACAACTAGCACTCCTGCACTTCTACCCACCATTACAGCATTTAATATTATATGGATCGTAAAAACTGCTTTTTATGTTAACGCGCAAATAGCAATTAACAATGCCATTTCATTTATTGGACGTTGTCAAACGGGCGATTTATGCGGGGAATACGAGCCCATAAAGATATGATTTTTATTGACTACAAAAGCAAAAGGATCGAAGCCACAAAACGGACCGTGAGGCAGGAGGAAAGCACGCCTGTAATGTAATAAATGGTAATTCCCGTAAGCGTAAAATGGCCGAAATTATGCAGAAAATCAGGTGCTTGACACTTAAGGGAATTGGTGGAAGCAGCAGCAGGCGGCAGCAACGTCAGTCCAAACAACACAAAGCCATCGATAATTGTAATCATGTGCAACTTGTCACTACGCTTGTCATTAAAAAACAAGATACAAGCGTGTTTGAGGGCTCCACTGCAAGTTAGTATGGAAGAAGAAGGGGACAGGAATGTGGGTGTATATAAAAAGTGAGATAGCAGAAGAGACGTAGGCGTCATTAAAGTCATCAACGCGGAAACGCATCGTAATTCATCGATGCTTCAGCAACAACAGGGAACAGTTACTACAACAGCTACAACAACACCCGTCACAAACGATGTGCTGAGGTTCTTGAGCACTTTTAATTGCCGAATGAGGCTATTTAAGCAAACGCCATCGCCAAAAATAAGCAAGATAGCCCGTGGCCTGCATGCCAGTGACGAAGATATGCACAAAGCGGAGGTGCAGAAAATATGTGCCGCCAATAAGAAGATGATTGTCGCTTTTAAGCGTTTTGGAGAAATGTTGGCGCTTTTATTACAGCATCGGCAATTCTGTTAACTCTGTGGAATGCTTTTTTTACGTCGCTTCATATTCTGTTGCTTTTTTATGGCAGATTCTTAAAATTACAGAAAATAACTTTCGAGTTATGTTATTTTAATATTTATTAGCAAATTACTGTAGGAAGATAAAAATATTATGTGTTAAATATTATTTTTAGCACACCTAAATATAACAAGGGCGATTTACTCTTATAATTACTGATTTTTTTGGGAAAAAATTCGATTCGCAAAGAGTCTATCAAGCTGTGGAATCTAAATTCAATATACTCACGCAATAAACCAAAACTAAAAAAGCCTTCGGAAATTTCTATATCACAATAAGTGTTAGGATGTGATATCTGTCGGGAAAAATATCAAAAAATTTCTTAATTGTGACACACTTCGAAAGACATATTTGTCACAGCGTTCGGGCCCGGGTCACAGCGGAATCGCTGCGAACTGCAGAGCTGATGAAGAATGCTTCTGCCAAAATCTCATCAGATTGGGAACGAGCTGGAGGTCTATTGTCCTCCTGCTTTCTGGCACTGTATGAGTGCACATTGCACGTACTTGGCGGTAGTTGTATACCAAGACCTGCGTGACTGCCACTGAACTACATGATCTCAGCAAACTTCCACTCGCCGTAATGGTAGGTATCATTACTGGACATTGTCCAATGGACTCACATGCCGTGAGGCTAAACTTCTTTTAGAATGCAAGTTGCCGATGTTGCATGGAAGAAGACGAGATTGAAACACAGACACTTCCCTGTCACGGTTCAGCCTTTGCTAAACTGAGGCTGAAACATTCGGCAGCACTAGTTTCGGCGAACCAGATGAACTGACTCGTTTAGATATTAATTACATTAAAAAATTAAGATTTAAAAATCTCAATTCAATCAAAATCTGAAACTTTAGAAAAACATATAAATGTGATTGTGATCTATCGATTAGCAAAAAAAAAAAAAAATGGATTTTGTTTTTAGAAATATATTTTAATTGGAAGTGTTCTATAAACTGTACTTAATACGCTTACATTCTTCTTGAAGATATAACCTTAATTTCTCTACTTTGAAAGGAGATTTCAATTAAGAGCATTTTACTGAACTAATTTAAGAATATCCAAAGAGCATAACTAAGCAAAGTGTTGAAGTGAGATTAAGTCCAACGAAAGTAATCCGAAATGCGACAGTAAAAATTGCCAATTAGAAAAAGAGTTGAACTGAAATTCAACAGTTATAATGGAATGACAACAAAGGTCAAATGACAAAAATAACAGTACAATTGAGTGAACAGAAGAGTGTTTGAAAAATTGAAATAGTGCGGCTTGAAAATTCAACAATAAATGCAAAAGGAGGAGCAAGAGATATACACCTACATACATGCAATCAAAAAGGGACACGAAGAAGGGGCTTAGCAACAGTACTTATGCATTCAAAAGCTTTCGAATAGTGAAAGAAATTAGAAAAATTACAATAGTTTGGTAAACCCTTGGCACAAATAAGAGAGTGCTTCACAAAAAACGGATAACAAAGAAGATGTAGAAAAGAATAAAATTACTAAGTAGTAGCTAAAAAATAGGCTGAGGTCAAGCAAAGCACGAGATTACGTAAAAAAGTTTGCACTCCAGCTTCTTATTTACATTTTAGATGAAAGGATTTCAATATTCGAGTGCACAAAAAACAGACAAAAAACGAGGATTTCTTCCGACGCAAATGGTTATCAAAAAACCCAAACTACACACACATAGGCCAAGCGACGGACGGCACACCGTTGAATGACGGCCGAGTTGTTAAATGAAAATACCCAATGTGTGCAACAAGATAAAGCAAGGCTAACTAAGAAAAAGAAAGGAAACTTAAAAATATAAAGCAAGAAAGTACAAAGAAAAAATCAAAACAAATACAACAACAACACATACAAACTTTTCTTCAACTATATACGCTCATTATTCGGTCATCCATATCATTGTTTGCCTAAGCCTAACAGCCGCCTTTGACCAACTGATATTGTATGATACAGTTACTTGGCTTGTAGCCGCACCGCCGGTATCACTATGCGCACTAAAGTTTTCTCTATTTGTCTGCTAAGTAGTTTGCTGCTTTGCATAGGGTTAAGGTTTTTGTGGTTGCCCACACTAAGTGGGCGTTTCAAGCAGACTTCAAGTAGAAATAGGGTCGCTGGAGTGAGCACAGCTGTGAGACACGTCGGTTTTTCTTTTTTGGTGATAGCCAATTGGTAAATGCTTAGTGTCAAAGTGACCGCTGAAAGTTTTGTAGACAAAATGTACACCGGAAAAAATTATATGTTTATAAACAAGATTCTAGAAACATTTACTGTTTTAAGATCTTGGTCTGCTTGAAGCATATCTACCGCTTGTCATGCTTCTGCAATGGCGATAATTTCCTCTGTTTTTATTTTTTTTCTGTTCACAGTTACTTTTTAATAATCTCAAAGCAATCTAGTGGAATTCAATTCAAGCGAGGATAACCCTCACTAAAGTTGAAACTTGAATTAATACCCGTTTCTTTTTAGATTCGCTATCCCTAAAAGTTTGGCGAAAAAAATTTCGAGCGCAATATTTATTAAAAAACAAGGTCATCTTGGGTCACGCAGTTGTGATAATAATACAATAGTACTGCTAGAAAACTAGTTTCGTTCGTTTTGGTTGAGTATTTTGCATTTCTTTTAACTATTTAAATTAAATCCGATTATATTCAATATGGTGTTCATAATTGTGATTGAACTGTGTGTGAACTACTCTCTTACAGTTCCATCTTTGCCCACACTTCCGATCTTGATGTTGCTTTATATATTAATATATAATATTCATATCGTTGCCTAGACATCAGACATCACTAACTAGTTGGTCTAAAAGAGATTATCAGAAAATTAACAAAGGAATGCGTGTTGCTAAATTGATCAAAGCTAGTACCTCACTAGTTGACCAAGTTAGGTTGTGATTGCTGATGCAAAGCTTGCTATAAATATCCTGATATAAAAGTAGATAGATTAGATAGCACATTTCATATATTGAAGAAGTCAGTGAATAAAGTAAAGAAGGAAAATGGATTTTAATATGGTCTTTGCGAGTACCCGGCTCTGACTTAAATTTAGACGCTTGCATTTCATCAGATTCCAGAATGATTACTTGTAACCTAATGGTACATGGTCCGTTTAAAAAATAATTCAGGAATTGTAAAATTTTAAATTTCGCAGGTTTGAAGCGTCCAATTGTCAACTTTTTCAACATATATGAGTAAATAACACAAGTATACACGGTTTTGGATCTGGGCAACCGAAAGTGGTTTCTATGACAATTGATGACACTGAATCCGAATCTTCATTTCGTTTTTTAAGATTGATTCTAGTTTTTGAAATAAAGAAGAATTTAATTTTTTATGATTTTTGTCAAATAATATTCATTTTATTAACTTAAAAGTAACATATCATAAATGAAGATTGGTGGAACTTTGCCTTTTGTATTGTTTAGTATCTGTTTCACGTATTAGAGTCCAACAGTAGTCGCTCATCATGCCATCATCCCAAAATCCTTGGTATCTTCTTTCAATGTTGGCTAGATCTTGGTGTAGCCGCTCTCCTTGTTCGTCGCTCGTATCACCCAAGTTTTCGGGAAAAAATCGAGATGGGAATGCAGAAAATGGATTACCAAGAAAGTGGTGAACGATATTTTGAAAATATGCCCATGCGGCTGCTTCATCGGGCGATAAACATTTTGTAAATTTTTTATCAGCCATTAATTTTCTAATATCAGGTCCGACAAATATTCCTTCTTTGATTTTTGCATGTGACAATTTAGGAAACAACTTAACTAAATACTGAAAAGCCGGTCCTTCACGGTTTAATGCTTTGATGAAGTTCTTTATAAGGCCTGGTTCAGCGGAGACGTTTTGCTGTCCAGTCTCATATTGAGTACGACTTTGCCATTCTTTTCTCACATAATGATGTTCAGTTGCGCGGCTATCCCACAAGCATAAAAAGAAACAAAATTTGGTGAATCCAGACTGCCTCCCAGTTAAGATACCAATTAGCTGTTGAAATAATATAAAAAATAAGTGTTTTCGATTTAATTGGAATCATTGTTTAAACCTTTAGATCGCCACATATTTTCCATTTATGATCATTGTATTTGATGAAGCACAGGATCTTCCGCATTGTTTCGTAGCATTCCTTCGTTTGTACTGCATGAGCAATGGGAATAGATGGTCTTTTATTTCCATAACTTATGAGTGTCTGCTACTCTGAAACCAAAGTAGTGCAGATACGCATATTTGAACGCATTTGTTATTATTTCTATTATTTATTTGTGCTCTAATCACTTATTTTATTTTACTGCTACAGTTGAAATGACTTATCAAGCAGTTCCTGTAAGATTGGGAGAATTTTCCTCAATCGGTATTTAATAACTGTGCTTGTAACAGCACAATGGTGCTATCATGCGAGAACTCGGAAACTAGAATGAATCTAAAAAAACTAAATGCATATTCGAATTCAGCATATCAAATATAGTTAAGAATCGTTCTTATCTGCTCAGATCCAAAAGTTGACCTGAATTTGTAAACTTGTGTAATTTAAGCAGTATTCATTGCTTACTTTGTCTGTACCAGACGCTAAGGTTATACGTGTTTTTAATGAACTTTTGCGATATTGCTTGTTCGTGTATTCTTGGCCAAAAAAAAATACTGTAACGACGCCCCAGACTCCATATCCGCCAGTCATGACTCCGTGTGACTTTTTCCTATTTCCAATTATAAGGAGAAGGCCAAAGGCTATCCCAAAAATCGGGTTTGAGAAATGTTTCGATAATTGGAATTTCATAATCTTTGCGAGTACCCGGCTCTGGCCAGAATGTAGATGCTTACATTACCTGGGAAGATCATTTGTAATCTGATATTATATCAGTTGATTTATTGCAAATTTTAATACATTGGTATACTATAATCTAAGATGCAAACAGGCTTCAAATTAAATTATAACTAATCGAACAATCCTTAATCGAATGTGAGCTCTGTTTGAGCTTCAATTTTCCATCTGAAATTGAGTACATATTTTATTGGTAATAAATATTAAATTATATATTTAAGTCATTACAAATATTTTCAAATAAATTCTTTGAAATTGAAAGAAAAGTCTACACAAAATCTTCCTCTCAGTGTACATTTCAATTCAGTTACAATTTGCGAATATTTGATTACACCACAACTCTTAACTAAGGACATTGAAATATTTATTTACTTTTATACGCAAATTCTAGCAATTCTTTAAAAGTTCGACAACAGACTGCTACTTTCACTAACAAGCAAATGGAATTGAAAACCGAAGGCTGCGGTGCGTGAGTGAGAAGGTCACAAAGAAGATGAATGTGTTTTCTTATCGCCGGACACGATGCATCTTCACTCGTTAGCTGTCAAATTGTGTTAAACGAAGTTCGTAACGAAGGGACAAGGGAAACAACTACAAATACATTTATAGCTAAGACTGCTACAAGGCATAACATATAAGTCTGTGTGTATATATTCTATTATTCGTTGCCTTTCTCGTATTTCTCACACTGTCCGCTTTAATTTTTTACGTTTTCCAACATTGACTGCCACTTTGACAGCATCTTAACTAATATTATACCCGATTTCCTGTGGTTTATGGCTTACGACTGTCAACGCTATCGCAGCGCTCAGGACAGCGAGGTGTTTACTTATCTGCCATTGTGGTCGAATGTGGTGCATACGAAGGCTTCAGTGCTAATATGTGTGTGTGTGAGCAGCTGTTGAAGAACAGTGAGTAGGGTAAATTGGAAGGGTGAAGGTGGTTAAAGTAATATATTTGCCAATAGTATTAGAGAGATTTAAGCAGATAGCATTAACTAGGTTATATGTGAGATTAGATAACTACATGTGAGAATGTATATGTTATATATGAATTTGGGTATGTATCTGTAACAACTTGCTACTTGTCAGCTGTTATAAATAGTACCCGACTAGAGTAGTAGTAGCGTATAGTGCCATGCATCAGCCACCTACTAACAGTCCTCCCGGCGGCGTAGGCGTATGAGTAACCACATAAACGGATGGATGACTTGTTCGAAAGTGAAATAAATACATTGAATGGTCATTATTTAAATTGATATAAATGATATTTGTATTAGAGGTTATGTCAGGCATACATTCACACACATAGCAGTGGCCTCAGTGAAAGCAATGCCTTTGTGTATAGCCTTAAGTAGAAAAGCGCATAAGTGTCGCTCGCTGTAAGACTTTCCGCAAACTGACCTCATTTTGAAGACACTTCGTGCGGCAGCAAACACTCGTTGGATAATTGATGATTGTGCCGAAAGCTTTATTTCGTTTATTTTATGGCTTGAGATTTTTCACTGGCGCTAAAGTGTATGGCAAACAACATATTTTATTAAATTCAAACATGTCATTTATCTTCCGAGCGAGGACAACTGTGAAAAACATATGTAAATTTAATAGATAGACAATTGAAAATGTTTGAAATTTATGGAGTATTGAATTAAATGTGACCTTTTTATGGGAGAAATAGAACAATTGTATTTGTTTTAATTTTTCTAGTTGGAATATTGAAAATAAATTTCATTTATATTTTAAGAATAAATATTTATTGATATAAATCTTTGAATATTGAAAAGGAATTTATTTTAAATTTTAATAACATATATTTTCTTATTTATTGAAGATTCTTTAAATATTGAAAATAAATCATATCATAGAATATTTAAATTTTTTTGTTTAAAATATTTAATATACCTAAAATCCGAGGATGGATGGAGTCATATGTAGAAGTTCACGTAAGTGAGGAAAGTTTCTGACTATCATTCACTTAGAAGTGGCCAGCAATGATTCTTTTACATGTGGCTCAAGCAGCTCACCCCCCAATGAAAAGGAAGAAACAGCCTCGGATGAGAGACCCCAATTTTGATGACGACCACTGCAAACGTTTAAAGCACTACGAATTAAGGGCATGCACCTGGAATGTCCGGACCCTTAATTGGGATGGTGCCTCTGCCCAGCTGGTTGATGTCCTCGTAAGAGTAAAGGCTGACATCACCGCAATCCAAGAAATGCGATGGACGGGACAAGAACATCTACTACAGCGGCCATATAAAGGAGCGCAAATTCGGTGTGCGATTCGTGGTGGGAGAGAGAGTCCGTCGTCGAGTCCTGGCATTCACTCCGATGGATGAACGTCTAGCCACAATCCGCATCAAAGCGAGGTTCTTTAACATATCGCTGAATTGCGCACACGCCCCGACGGAAGAGAAGGACGAAGTGATCAAAGATACCTTCTATGAGCGCCTAGAACGAACCTATGAGCGCTGCCCCCGCCACGATGTCAAAATCGTGCTTGGCGATTTCAACGCTAGGGTGGGTAAAGAAGGTGTCTTTGGCACAACAGTCGGAAAATTCAGCCTCCATGACGAAACATCACCAAACGGTCTGAGGCTGATCGACTTCGCCGGTGCCCGAAATATGGTTGTCTGTAGTACTAGATTCCAGCATAAGAAAATCCATTAAGCTACTTGGCTGTCCCCGGATCGAATCACTCGCAACCAGATCGATCATGTTGTGATAGATGGACGACATGTCTCCAGTGTTTTTGATGTGCGTACGCTTCGTGGTCCCAACATCGACTCGGACCACTATCTTGTAGCAGCTAAGATACGCACCCGCCTCTGTGTAGAAAAGCGCACACGTCAACAAACACAAGGAAGGTTCCACATCAAGAAGCTGCAATCACAACCGATAGCCGAACGATTTTCTACTCGACTTGCACTCCTGCTCTCTGAGAGCACTCATCAGCATCTCGGTATAAGGGAGCTGTGGGATGGCATATCAAACTCCTTACGTACAGCTGCAACCGAAACCATTGGCTTTCCGAAAAGTCAAAAAAACAGCTGGTATGATGAGGATTGTCGTCTCGCAGTGGAGAGAAAACAGACTGCCTACAAGATGTTCCATTGCCCGACCGTGAAGAAATTCGAATAGCAATTACCCGCTTGAAGAACAATAAGGCGGCAGGGACCAATGGATTACCGGCTGAGCTATTCAAATACGGCGGCGAAGAGCTGATAAGGTGCATGCATTAGTTTCTTTGCAGAATATGGTCGAAAAAAAGCATGCTTGACGATTGGAATCTCAGTGTACTCTGCCCAATACACAAAAAGGGAGACCCCACAATTTGCGCCAATTACCGTGGGATAAGCCTCCTCAACATCGCGTATAAGGTTCTGTCGAGCGTATTGTGTGAAAGACTAAAGCCCACCGTCAACAAACTGATTGGACCTTATCAGTGTGGCTTTAGACCTGGAAAATTAACAACAGACCAGATATTCACCATGCGCCAAATTTTGGAGAAGACCCGTGAAAATAGGATCGACACACACCATCTCTTTGTCGACTTTAAAGCTGCTTTCGACAGCACGAAAAGGAGCTGCCTTTATGCCGCGATGTCTGAATTTGGTATCCCCGCAAAACTAATACGGCTGTGTAAGCTGACGTTGAGCAAAACCAAAAGCTCCGCCAGGATCGGGAAGGACCTCTCCGAGCCGTTCGATACCAGACGAGGTTTCAGACAAGGTGACTCACTCTCGTGTGATTTCTTTAACCTGATGCTGGAGAAAATAATACGAGCTCCAGAGTTAAACAGAGAAGGTACAATCTTCTATAAGAGTGTACAGCTACTGGCGTACGCCGATGATATCGATATCATTGGAAACAACACCCGCGCCGTTAGTTCTGCTTTCTTCAGACTGGATAAGGAAGCGAAGCGTATGGTTCTGGTGGTGAACGAGGACAAGACGAAATATCTCCTGTCGTCAAACAAACAGTCAGCGCATTCGCGTCTTGGCTCCCACGTCACTGTTGACAGTCATAACTTTGAAGTTGTAGATAATTTCGTCTACCTGGGAACCAGCATTAACAGCGATAACAATGTCAGCCTGGAAATCCAACGCAGAATCACTCTTGCCAACAGGTGCTACTATGGACTAAGTAGGCAATTGAAAAGTAAAGTCCTCTCTCGACGAACAAAAAACCAAACTCTACAAGTCTCTCATCATTCCCGTCCTCCTTTACGGTGCAGAAGCGTGGACGATGTCAACATTCGATGAGACGGCACTAGGAGTTTTCGAGA
Organism: Zeugodacus cucurbitae; assembly: GCF_028554725.1. Taxonomy (NCBI): domain Eukaryota; kingdom Metazoa; phylum Arthropoda; class Insecta; order Diptera; family Tephritidae; genus Zeugodacus; species Zeugodacus cucurbitae. The sequence goes on from NC_071671.1 coordinate 22,910,349, forward strand.
GAAAGGTTTTGCGGAAGATTTATGGTCCCTTAAACATTGGCAACGGCGAATACCGCAGACGATGGAACGATGAGCTGTATGTGTTATTCGACGACATAGACATAGTCTAGCGAATAAAAAGACAGCGGTTACGCTGGCTAGGTCATGTTGTTCGAATGGATGAAAGTGCTCCAGCTCTGAAAGTATTCGATGCAGTACCCGCTGGTGGAAGCAGAGGAAGAGGGAGACCTCCACTCCGATGGAAGGACCAGGTAGAGAGGGACCTGGCTTCCCTTGGTATAACCAATTGGCGCCAAACTTTCAGAAGGAGGGAGACGTGGCGCGCTGTTTTGGACTCGGCTATAACCGCATAAGCGGTATCCGCGCCAGTCAAGAAGAAGAAGAAAATACATCAAAGTAGAACATTTATCTCAAACATTTTTTAATAATAATAATAATTTTACTAATAATAACTTGGTATGTAAAATAAATTTTAAATTTAAATCAGAAAAAAAATTCATAAGAAGTATTAAATATTTTGAAATTCCCCGCATTCACTTTCAACTGCAATTTCTACTCATACTAAATATAAAAAATATATATAAAAATAAAAAAAGACTAGCAAGTTCAAACATATGTTTAAACTCTCAAATATTCAAAAGAAACTATCATTAGAATGCAAATAGCTGCATAGAATATGTAATGTATTCAATATTCTTCCCTACAACTTCTTTGCTATTGTTTCTGTTTATTTGCCTTATTTCAGAGGCGAAAAACTTTCAACCAACCCTTCTCGATGGTGGCACACAAAAGCCACAAAACCATTATCATTAGCTGCATTTCGACATGCAGGGGAATTGTTTGTTGCTTTTAAATACGTGCATATGCATGAAAAGCTTTCTGAGGGTTATACCACTAAGAATATGTGAAAGCAAGAAATGTTTAGTATTACTGTAATTTTTATAATCTGTTTTTCTTTTAAGCTATAACTATGAAAAAAGTTGTGCTCGCTTTCTTGTCACTTGAAATTAATTATAAAATGATCTCGAGTAGTATTATATAATGATATATATTTCCTACTGGGAATTACCTAACAGCTTCACTACTTATATTTGCGCTGAAATAATAGATGCTACAGGAAACTGCATTCTTCAACATGAAAATATAAGGAAGTAGTAAATAAGACAGTATGGAAAATGGATGGAGGAAACTGGGTGCGGAAGTGTGATTCAAGAGCAAGAAATTTAAGTCTTTATGTACCGACGTCTCTACCACTTTATAACTTTTACTCTTACGATATTGAAAATTTCATAAATAAATATATAGAAAAGACAAAATGTTCAATAAGACTAAATATTTAAATACATTAACTATATGTATATTTTTATAATCTGTACCAAATGGCAATTATATTTGATGTACTTTTATATTTCCTTACATGTGGGATCACCAATTTTCCTAACATCTTGTTATGAATTTTTTTATGTATACTATTTACATAGTTATCAAATCATACCCAATTCCATTAAATTTTTGAGTAATAATTTCGTAGATATTCCTTGAAGGTGGCAACGTTGTTTTAAATTGTTAATAAAAATTAAAATTTTAAAAACATTTACAGCCGGTTTCACGAAACAAACTTAAGTGAAAAATTATCTATTTCAGTTTCACCATTTGACTTCATTTTTATTTAAATGATCTCGCTTTGCCATTTAAATATTATTTAAATGTTGTCATATGTAACCATGGTTACGTTTTTCTATCAGCTGATTTCCATTTTTTTTTTTCATTTTGACAAATAAATACAATTGTTTGTTTATATAGATATGCTTTTATTCTTTCTAACATTCATGCCTTTTAATTTTTATATGCCAATTTTAAATAATATTTAAAATTAAAGTTATATTGAACTTAGTTTTCAATGAAAAAATTTCGTGAAACCGGTTGTTAGAGTTTAATTTTCATTCTACATATATTCCAAATTTTGACATTTCAATAAATTTCCGTAAATATTTTTTTTTATGCAGGTGGCAACTCCAGACAAATAATATTTTGTAGTGGATCTTATTAACATATTTCTCAGCAAATAAAATGTTACAGGGTCAATTATTATTGCTATTTAGGTTATGTATTAAAAGAACTCACAACAAACCCTAGCAATTCAAATGCAAACCCCAGATATTTTTTTATATCGAAATCCGCGAAATATTCGTTGTATGTTGTTTTTTAACAAGGCGCACGATATAGTAAAGATTATAAATCTGCATAAATTAAGTTAAAAAACTAACTCCTTTCCAGAAAGAGCTTTAACTGTGAAGAAGTTTTATTGGGAATCTCCACCCCTATTTGCAGTATATTAGCTTAGTTACCTTATGGATGAGTTCACTCAGCTAATATCGAACTTCGAGTAATTTTTATACTCTCGCAACAAATGTTGCTAAAGAGAGTATTATAGTTTTGTTCACATAACGGTTGTTTGTAACACCCAAAACTAAACGAGTTAGATATAGGGTTATATATACCAAAGTGATCAGGGTGAAGAGTGGAGTTCAAATCCGAATGTCTGTCTGTCCGTCTGTGCAAGCTGTAACTTGAGTAAAAAATAATATATAATTTGATGAAACTTGGCACACTTATCTCTTGGCACCATAGGAAGGTTGCTTTCGAAAATGAGCATAATCGGACCACTGCCACGCCCACAAAATGGCGAAACCCGAAAACACATAAAGTGCCATAACTAAGCCATAAATAAAGATATGGAAATAAAATTTGGTATGAAGAATCGCACTATGAAGGGGCATATTTAGATGTAACTTTTTTGGGGAAGTTGGCGTGGCCCCGCCCCTACTAAGTTTTTTGAACATATCTCGCAAACCAATAGAGCTATATTAACCAAACTTTCTGCAGTCGTTCTTTTAGCCACTTCCTAATGCAGTCCAAAAATGAAAGAAATCGGATCATAACCACGCCCACCTCCCATACAAAAGTTAGGTTGAAAATTACTAAAGGTGGATTAACTCATTAACGAAAAACGTCAGAAACACTAAATTTCACATAATATATGGCAGATGAAAGCTGCACTCAGGTTTTTTTACAAAATGGAAAATGGGCGTGGCGTCGCCCACTTATGGGTCAAAAACCATATCTCCGGAACTACTCGACCGTTTTTAATGAAACTTGGTTTGTAATAGTTTCCACACATCCCAATGATATGTTGTGAAAATAGGCCAAATCGGTTCACAACCACTCCTACTTCCTATATACCAAAACTTTAAAGACGATCTGAATCGTTTACTTTACAATATATAAAGTAAGCACTAGTGAAGATATCGGTGCAGAACTTTGCACAAATACTATGTTAATAGTGTGGCAGCCCCATTCTCAATATCACCGAAATCGGACCATAATTTTTTAAGGCCCCATATATCGAACACGAGGACCTCGGTACATCTAACCTAATATTATGGTTTCCAACTTCCAATGGACTTTATGCAATATATATGACGAATATGGGGGTCAAATTGTGTATTTTATAATATAAATAAAGGTAAATATATAAATAGCGAGAGTATAAAATGTTCGGTTACACCCGAACTTAGCCCTTCCTTACTTGTTAGACATAGCTTTGTTATATATGAAAGATAAAAGTAGTAGATCACAAACGGAAAGACACTTAAAGGCTTGGCTTTCGTCGCTAAGAGACGATTGTAGATTGTGCCTAGGATTTAAAACCACGGCGCATCATTTGGTAGGAGTAGTGAGCATATCTTGTACTAACTAATAGCTTTTTATTTTCATTCGCTTCTTTACCTGTTTTGTTTTTAAGAGAGTCTTCTTTTAAAGTACATCCATTTTTCCACAAAAACTATACTAAACACACTAATGTATGTTTGTACATATATACATCAGTGTACGTCCACAAAATTTATTTACATCGAGAAAGCAATAAAAACAAAAAATGCACTTGAAAGCAGCAACTTCCGCGCCAAAACAAAAATAGAAACTGAGCAGAAGTGCAGTCGGAAGAGTGGAAATGAATGAGAAAAGAAAAAGAAGCAAATATATAAGAAAAAAATTAAAAGAAAAACAAAAGCGAAAACTAACAAATACTTCAACACTAAGTAGCGCTATAAAACACATAAAGAAGTAATAAACTTTTGTTGAAAGACAATACGAAACGTTGCAGCGCCAGTATAACTGTAAGATGCGCAAGAAAACCGGAAATTTTTGGAAGAAAACACCACAGAAAAACTTAAAAGTGAGGAGTAGGTACATATGCACTTGCATGAAGTCTTGGAAAAAGAAGAAAAAGAAGAAGCGGAAGAAGCAGAATGCACTGGCGAAAGTGCATCTACTCATTGTGCCGGCAATTTATCGTACGAAGTATTTATCTGCTGCTCGTGACTTTGCCGTAGTGTAATCGCACAAGTGCATACACGGATGAGGCTACACATATGCAGGCAGGTATCCCTGAAAGTATGCTATACATGCGCGTTGCAGCTGTAATAAAATATGGCTGGCGCAAATGCAAGGCGTTGAGGAACTTAAATGCAGGTATATATAAAAGTGTATATAGATATAACTTATCTGCTGGATATCGTAGAAAGCAGTGAAAAGAAATAAACTGGTCCTAAAAGTATTAGTTACGTATTAGCCATGGTCACTTATGATGAAGAAACTCATTTGCATTACAAAATTTCAGGAAATCAGGAAATATACTGTCTTTATCCGTCAAGTTCTGACAGGGTCAGAAAATATATGATTTACTATATAATGAAGATCCTCTGAAGAAAAAGGAATCTGGAGTTCATTAAATTAATTAATTAATATACAGAAGTTAGAGTCTTGTTTGGAAAAAGAGGACAACAGCTTTTGTAGTCCCTAAAATTTCTAATCAATTAATCTAATTAAATCAAATATATAGGTATCCACTAGATTTGATTTCAATGTTTGAATGATTAAGGGTACCACAGAACAAAAGTCGAAACTATTTTGAAATCTGAAATAATTTTATGTTCAAATAACCATTTAAATGTCAACTGCGCATTTTTCAGTATTTCAACACTTAATTGTAAACAATTTTGACACACACAAGTTAAATTAAATAACTGTCAAATAATACTAAATTGGTATCAAATCAACTTTATAATTGCAATTTTCTTAAAAATTAAATACAAAACTATTTTTGCTTATCTTCCGACTACTAATTGAGTTCATTAAATTGAGTGTGTATCAAAATACAATTTTAATTTTCAATTATGACTTAATTAATTGGAAAAATAATATTTGCATTGCTTCTTTAAAAAATAAAAATAATTAATTTGGAATTTTGAAGCAACATTTTATTTCAAACATTAATTATCAATCAGTACTAAATTAATAAAAAAAAAATTATCACAGCTTTCGACTACTAATTTTGAGAGTTAAAATGAGTTCGAGTGATTTCCATTATAAAATTTCAATTAGAATTCTACAGCTACATTCAAACTCTATTGACAATTACTTCAATTAGTGCCGAATTGTTTAAAACTCAACATTGTGGAAATTAACGTTTTCATTTCCCATATTCTCAAAGATCCAAAAATAGTTTTTCGCAAATATCGACTACTAATTGTGTACATTAAATTGCTTGTGTGTGAACAGAAAATTTTAATGTTAAATTAAGAATACATGACTTCGAAAAATTGCACTGGTTTGAAGATTTTTCGCTAGAAATTGATAGTGTATAGGAAAAGTTGAAAGTATAATTAAAATTCAACAGCCAGACTTAAATTAAATTAATTAATAGTCAATTAGTGCTAGATTGCCAATATACCAGAATTATATAAATTAATGTTTTAGATGTTTATTTTCTCAAAAATTAAACAAAGAATCGCTTCTCTAAATTATCTACTACTAATTATGTGAGTTAAATTGAGGGTGTGTGAACGTAAAATTTTTTATACTCAAATAAGTCTAAATTAGTACGTGAAATTTCGCTGTTTAAATATTGTTTCAAATTAAAACTTAAATTGTTCATTTATAACTCTATATTTTTACTACCTGCCGACTTATCACTCCCACCACAAGTTAGTACCATTCCCAAACAAACTAGTGTGATATTTGTAACTGGAATACCGCATTTGTTGTTGGCAGTACACGAGTACCAAAACGAGTTTTTATTTATTTTGCTTTTCAAGTACATGCTCATATGAACAAAAAGTAAGGAAGTAACGATTTCAATTTTTTTTCTAGTTTTTATACGAAGAGAGTAGCTAAGTAAGCGAAGAAAAAGTCTCTCAAGTGAGTGCATTTTCTTACAAAACTACAAACGTATTCTTTGCAGCTGTTAGTAAATTTCTATTTAAATATTCATATATAATAGGGAGAAGCATATCATGTGGTAAAAAAAGAATATATTGCCGAAAAATAAACAGTTAAATAAATATACTAATAGTTTACATATAAAAAATCATTAAAAAATAAATAGTTCGTATTTTTTTATTAAAAATATTTAAAACAAATTAAAAAAATTCTAGACCAAAGTCCAATCAAAAATTTCGTCTTCTCCAAAAATGCTGAATTTGTTCCACTGTACAGCAATTGATAGTCGTCTGTCGAACAACAATTTAGCAAGCAAACAGGCAAACAAGTAAATACACACAAAAAATATAAACTATTTGAAATATCCGGAAATGGAAAAGCAAGGAAATGGAATGCTGAAAAACTTTTGAGTAGCACTTATGTGAGATTTATTGCATTTCAGATATTCATCTTTTGCCATACATGATTTACATGTTACACTTCAAAAGGCAAAAGCTCGACTACACATATCATAACTGTGCAAGCGTAATGGATTTTTTGTTACACAGTTTTGACTCGATAGTTTTCAAGTAACTTACTTTTGGTTGCAGCAGCACAGCGTATTAACGGTAAAAAATCCGGTTTGTACGTGCGCATAAAATTCAAGAGCAGTTGTTGGAAAGCTACGAGAGGCGCATACTGAAATCGACGAATTGGTTGCTTAAAGTTTAAACTTGCTGGTTATATTATTGTGCGCAGAAAAGTATGCAACAGTGAGAGGTATATGTATAATAATGAGGAATATGTGTAATTAAAGAACTAATAAGGAGGACAATATTATTTAAACCATAGTAATACAATAATCAACTCAGATCTTTAAGTTAGTTCAAATATCCAACTCTACACAACACAGTTTGTGATGAGTATTTTCCTATTTCTTCAGTGAAGTCCGTCAACCTCAGATTGTAACTTCATGTAACTTAGGGAAAAATTGCTTGGTTCAAAGAAGAAGATTTCGCTTCACGATCTTCATATATAATGATAATTCAATTACAAGTAATAATGTTGGAATTTATACCTGTCGATTATATAGACACTCTTTACTTCGCAAGGATCCATTTTCTTGGGAAATAAATAGATTGTTTTACTTAGGAAATAAATAGTTATCACTGGAAGTCTAACTTTATATAAAATTATCTTTACAAAACTGTCTGTGGAATGGGAATTATCGCTTTGAGCAGTTCGATTTCCCTAAAAAGTTTGATGCTATATGGGGAGCATTAGCATCGTTTAATTTATAAATGGATAATAATTTTCGTAAGGTACCCTATCAGTTTTTGTATATTGTTCGGTCATGTCTTTTGGACAGAGTACAGAGTCAATTAAGTACTAATGAAGCAATTAGTTAATTGTTATAATAACTTAAGTTATTTTTTGAACACACAGGAATGTGCGGTTAATTCCGTATTCATTAAATAATTGGTTAATCGCTCCATTATATAGTAAATTGCGAACAATTTAGCCAATTAAATTTTAAGACCATTATCTTAACTGTTCATTGAGGACTCCGATAAGACATTATAATAGCGTTTTTAGACAGCCAAACTAATTGATCAATCAAATATCAATTTTATTGAGTAACCGTTTTTTGCCTTTTACACTGCCGGTTATTCGGTAACCGATCAGCTGTTATACATTTTGGTTTTTGCTTTTCATAAGAAGTTGGTAAGTTTCATCAGCTGATTTTCATTTTTAGCAGCGACATCTACCGCAGCTTTTTTATCAAAAAATTGAACTAGCCGCAGACAAACATCGTATATCGTACATCTTTGTCGCAGAGTTGCATTTCGTTTCTTTATAAACGTTTTAATCGAGCAGAGGCCGGTTATTTGATCAATTAGCTCCTGTAAACTGGACATAAAAAATATGTTATCGAATAAAATGGCTTTATAAAATCTATTTAACATGGGACTAGCCTTTAGTGTGCTCTTCTCAGAGCATTTCAATAAAAATTTTGTCAAGACAACACTTCATTCATTGAACAAAATATATATGATATGGAATGATTTGGACTTTACTCTCAAAAAAATACTTCATATTTAGTTTTCATAGTCAAAGTCATCAAAAAAAATTGGGGTCTCTCATCCGAGGCTGTTGCTTCCTTTTCATTGGCGGGTGGTTTTATGTGGTGGGTCCCGGATAAGCGGGTTTCGCCTTCTCACTTTAGCTCGCCTCCAAACGGATGTCTGTTGGCTACCCAGGGGATACTTGGTCTAAGACCGGAAGTGGTGAGCAGCTTGAGCCACATGTAAAAGAATCGTTCCTGGCCACTCCCAAGTGAATGACAGTCAGAAACTTTCCTCACTTACGTGAACTTCTACATATGACTCCATCCTCCTCTCCGAACCGTTCGATACTGGTCTGGTGGTGAACGAGGGCAAGACGAAATATCTCCTGTCATCAAACAAACAGTCAGCGCGTTCGCGTCTTGGCTCCCACGTCACTGTTGACAGTCATAACTTTGAAGTTGTAGATAATTTCGTCTACCTGGGAACCAGCATTAACAGCAATAACAATGGAAATCCAACGCAGAATCACTCTTGCCGACAGGTGCTACTATGGACTGAGTAGGCTATTGAAAAGTAAAGTCCGCTCTCGACGAACAAAAACTAAACTCTACAAGTCCCTCATCATTCCCGTCCAACTTTATGGTGCAGAAGCGTAGACGAAGTCAACATCCGATGCGACGGCACTAGGAGTTTTCGAGAGAAAGGTTTTGCGGAAGATTTATGGTCCCTTAAACATTGGCAACGGCGAATACCGCAGACGATGGAACGATGACCTGTATGTGTTATTCGACGAAATAGACATAGTCCAGCGAATAAAAAGACAGCGGCTACGCTGGCTAGGTCATGTCGTTCGAATGGATGAAAGTGCTATAGCTCTGAAAGTATTCGATGCAGTACCCGCTGGTGGAAGCCGAGGAAGAGGTGGAGAGGGACCTGGCTTCGCTTGGTATAACCAATTGGCGCCAAACTGTTAGAAGGAGGAATACGTGGCGCGCAGTTGTGGACTCGGCTATAACCGCGTAAGCAGTGTCTACGCTAGTCAAGAAGAAGAAGTAGTTAGGTTAGGATAGGTTAGGTTGCAAGGCTGTTTCCCAAATGGAAAAACACACGTAGACTTTAAAATATAGTCCTTTGTGAAGCCTGGATCCCCCTTAGATTAACAAAATTAGGAGTAAGCGCCCTAAACCTACCACAAATCTGCAGAGATTCTTAACTTCTACATTCGCTATTTCGCGAGCCTGCTTCTAAAAGTGAGAGCCAAGAAATCTCTTTCTTGATTTCTTGATCTCGCAAAGGCGGGACATTCCAGAAGAAAGTGATGAGACGATTCTCCTACGACGATCCTCCTACATGCAGCTTATACAGCTAGCTTCCGGTATGATTTTTAACCTTACAGCGTGGATCCCAATTGGGCAATGGCCAGTAAGAACCCCTACGACTAAGGAGAGGTGAGGTTTACTTAGGGCGAAAAGTTCAGCAGACCTACCGCGGTTAACCTTAGGCTAGAAGGATCTTGCGACTAAGCATGTGTTGGCAGCTGACCAGCGCCTACCTAGCTCAGCCGAAGCCCATCTGTCCAATACCAGACCGCAGTAGGACAATGGTGCTCCTACATGCTTCCATGCTTCCAATAGTGAGTCCGTCGTCCCTGACCTTGCAAGCTCATCAGCCTTACAATTCCCGCGATTCCGCAGTAGCCAGGAACCCAGACTAGTCTAATTGAAAAGTATAACGATGCCACCGATAGTGAGGATAGGCATTCCTTAACCAACCCTGAGCGCATGTTCACTGAACTCAGAGCTAGTATCGCCGCTCTACTATCCGAGTGGATCACCACCTCCCTAAAGGTTGTTGCAGTGAAATTGTTGCCCGGGCTGAGCTCGGCGGCATGGAGGTGATCCAAAGACCTTGGAATGAAGCTGAAGTGTGTGAGGATACTTGAATGCCCAGGCACGCACTCGCCTGAAAACTCGGATTCCCCAAGTCTAACAGCCGCTTTCGCAACCAAGTACCGTCCAGCTATATCCCCGCGTACTATATGCAGTAAGGCGTTAAGTGCCAAGGTTGGTGTCGTTCGGAGCGCGCCACTCATACCGCTCGTTGAACACTTACTAGTCGTTTGACTAGTGAAGTCTTTTCCAAAGACTTCCATCACACGAGTACCCCATAGAACATAATTGGTTTGACTATAGTTTCATATAGCCAAAGAACAACCTTAGGTGAGAGACCCCATTTTTTTCCGATGGCGCCTCTGCAGCAATATAAGGCAACCGGGTCCTTCTTAGTTCTCTCCTCTATATAAGCTTTCCATGAGAGCTTTCTATCCAGAATGAGCCCCAGGTGCTTGACTCTATCCGCTGGACGGAGACAAGTTCCACCCATCGATGGCAAGGGCGCTTCCGGTATTTTGTACCGTCTTGTGAACAGAACCATTTCAATTTTGCTTGGATTTACTGAAAGGCCACATTCCGCAGCCCATTTCGATACCACGCCAAGATAACTTTGTGTAAGTTCATACACAGTGCCTAGGAATTTCCCCTCGACCATGAGAGCTACGTCGTCAGCGTAGGCTACCACCCGGCAGCCCCTCTCTGCAAGCTTCTCTAGCAGGGCGTTAACGATCATGATCCAGAGAAGAGGCGAGAGAACTACTCCTTCGGGGCTTCCCCTATTAACTGTATTCAGGGCTCCAATTACCGCTTCCGGCAGAACATTATTGAAAGCCCGATATCGATATCAAGAAAGGTTCCCACGGCAAAGTGTTTGTGTGCGATAGACTTTTCTATCCAAGTAACCACTGTGTGTAGGGCGATGTCTACTGACCTGCCTTTACAGTAAGCGTGCTGCGCGCTAGATAAAAGATGTACTGGTATCCTTCCCCTGATATACCGATCAATCAGCCTGTCCAAAGTTTTCAATAAGAAAGAGGAGAGACTGATAGGCCTGAAATCCTTGGCCGCGACATGCGAGCTCTTTCCAGCCTTGGGAAGGAACGAACTCTAACCTGTCTCCAAGACCCCGGAATGTGACCCAATCTACTGCAGTTCGCATAGATAGGGGCCAACCAGCTGCATGATGTTTTGATTGCATGCTGCAGCTGCGCTGGAATGATACTATCCAGCCCAGGTGTCTTGAATGGTTTAAATGAGTTTATCGCCCATACGAGATTCCGTTCACTCAAAAGGTCCGGAAAGGCTGCATGGTCAGTAAGGAGCACTCCAAGGTGCGCTCCACCAGGGGAAGGATTGCGCGGAAAGTGAGCGTCAAGAAGCAGATTGAGGGTTTCCTCGCTGCTCAGAGTCCACCTTCCATTGCCGTCCTTGAGATACCCCAAAGGGACGGGTTTCTTTGCGAGAATGGATCTAAACCTAGAAGATTCCCGACAACATTCGACTTTTTGACAAAAGGCTCTCCAGGAGGACGTTTTAGCCTTCCTAATCTCGGATCTTGTAAATCGCGAGTCCGCTCTTATACAATGTCCAGTCGCCTGCAGACCCGCTTCTGCGAGCTTTATTAAATAGCCTTCGGCTAGATGCCCTAATTTCAGAGAGCTCTGAGGTCCACCAGAAGGGTTTCCCTCTGCCTTTCGGTGTCACCATTGGACAGGAGCTCTCCAGGGCATCATTGCACGCGGAGCTAAAGACTCCGACATATTCATCCAGCGCATACGTCGTGAGCAGGGATTCCCGCTCCGCCGCAACCGGTAGAGCAAGTCGGAGTCTCCTACCGTAAAGTTCCCAGTTCGTCCTCCTAAAATTCCTGTAGCTTTTGCTGGGCGGAATTTCTTCATCAAGACTAAACGCGTTGTATCCATGGTCCGAGAAAGAGTGGTTCTCTAGAACCCTCCAGCCCGAGATCATAGGTCCAATCGTGTTAGAGGCAAGGGTGAGGTCAAGGACCTCCTCCCTGCCCGCAGTCACAAAGGTAGGGATGTTTCCCCTATTACAGACAAAAATATCTACATCTACAATGAACTCAAAAAGTGACTCACCCCTTTTATTTGTATCCGAGCTGCCCCAGATTTGATGTCGCGCGTTCGCGTCACATCCTGTGATAACCACGATTCCTGCTTTATCCGCCTCCTCTAGGGCCTTTCTTAGTAAGAGGGAGGGTGGTTCCACCTCATCCTCGTGAGACATATAGGCTGATATCAGCCAGAGTCCATCTTCACCGCTCTCTAGCTTAGCCGTCACAACGTCTCCATTGCTGTAATTAGGCAAGAGGAACACTTTTAGTTCGTTTCGTACTAGCATGCCGGCTCTTATTCTACCTGGTTCATATACCGCTAGCAGCTTATGGCTCTTTGTCCTCAATCCAGAAATGCCGTTACTGCTCAGCCACGGTTCCTGGATGAGGACGTCCTGTTCTAGACGGAGTAACAGTTCTGCGGAAGCCGCCTTTGCATGTTGGAGGTTAATCTGGAGAAACTTCATTCTCCGGACTCTCCTCCAAGAGCGCTAGTTCAGCGCTTGGGCTGATTTCGTCCTGCTCCGCGACGAATAGCCGGTCCAGGCCGAAGACAGACTCATCAGCCGACGAGCCGCTCCCGATGCTGGCCAGGTCTTATGGTGCGTGCTCTACTTCCATGGTCGTTTGACCATCCGCTGCCTCCGCACTTGGAGGTTGTAGGCCATCCGCCTTGGGTTCCAAAGAGAGGATCCTTAGAGCCACTCTCTCAAACCCATAGGTTATGACACCCTTGGCTTCTTTTAGAGGTCCGAGAGACTCCGCATTTAGCAGAATCAGCGCTTGCCGATAAGGTTCCTCGGTCTCCTCAACCCGCACTACTTTCCAGTCGTGCGTTGGCAGCGAGGGATTACAATACCGAATAATCTCCTCGATTTCCCCCGGGGAAGAAGGTTCGGCAGGCAGCTATACGCGAGCCTTAGGTCGTAGCGGCAGGTCTGCCTTATCCACGGCCTCCAGCTTAGCTCCCATCCAAACCTCCCCCACTCGAGAGACTGCCTCCTTATAAAGCGCTGCCGATCGTTCATCGGCACAGCTTATCAATTTGGGCATTCCGTGGTGCCAGCCGGCACTTTCACACATAGGTGGTGGTCCAGGGTTCCCTCTGACCACCTTCATAAAAACGGCGGAGATGGCCGCCGCCACCCTTTTCCATTCGTCCCGGGAGATGGATCCATCTTCCCTACTTTGGTCGAATACGCCGAGTTCAATAGAAACCGCTAGTTTAGCGATTTCGCTAAACGATGGAGCTGCGCCCGTTCGCGGCCTTTTTCCAAGAGAGGATTCTCCCTCCTGCGATCTTTGCCGCTTTACTGTTGGGGCCGCCTTCCGCCCTGACGCCTCCTGTTCGCCTCCTTCGCTCAGCGCTTTCTTGGCCCATTCGAGCGTGCCGGCATGATGCTCTGACGACGGGGCCTCCTTACCCCCGTAACGCTCCACAATCTTGGTGGCCAGACGTCGGTCCGATTTCAATTTCCTAGCCGGAGTCCCCGGTTTCTCTCCGGCCTTTTCGCTCCTGTGGAAGCTGCCATGAGTCTAGAAGAGGTTACTTTGCTACTGCTGGCGATCTCGCCAGGCAACTCAGCCTTATTGTGGTCAGCAATCGGCTGGACTCCGCCGACACCTCCCGTCCGTCCGTCAGTTGTTTTCTCGGAGACAGAGGCCGCCCTATTCCTGCTGGGCAATCTGGGAGGGGACGATTTCGTCCTCACCTCAGGTGCCGAGCTCCCACCCGAGACCAGGATGGATCCAGGTGTCGGTTCCGACTTCCTTTCACCTTCCAATGTACTACTGTCGTTCTTGCTCTCGTTCGTTGTGTTGAAGAAGAAGTTAAAGTTTACTAAATTAAGCAAAATAATATTTATGCAACTAGTCTAAACTAACCCAAAGAGAGCTTTCTACTGAATATCTGAACAACACTTAATAGAAAATGCATTGTAAAGAATATATGCATTTCATTAAGAACAAATGAATTCAAAGAAATATTAAAAAATAAATTATTTATTGAATTAAAACAGACTTTACGACACATACAACCATGCGGTTTATAGTTAGACACTCCAAACTAACAGTAAAAGCTGAGAAAAACATTAAATATAATATGTATGTATGTATGTATACATATATGTATATTTTTTCGCACGATAAAATTCTTGTAATTTTTTCCAGTAGTTTTTTTGTCAACTCAAGCACACAACTTAATGAAATATACATAAATTTTAATATAACAAAATATTAGCATACTTTGTGGCGCCAAAGCAAGTATGTGTTCAGACAAAAAATACATATAGAAGTAAAATGCGTTTTTGTAGTATCAATAACATACCATGTATATGTCACATTCACTTTTGCAACAAATATTTCATAAATTTATTTCCATCAACACTTTTCAATTTATCAATATCTATCATCTAGCATGCCATAAATTGTAGAAATCGAATAAATTTTTAATATATTTTCCATGGCATGTTGTTTGTCACAAAATTTAATACAACATTTTTCATGCGTAACAAATTTAATTTTCATAAATTTTATACACAAGCAACAACATGTACTGGTGGAGGTAAATTCACCAGCACACAGACCCTCACATACACATACACTTCACTATATTGTTTATGCTAAAAATTCGATTTTTCCACTCAAGGAAATCTGATATGATTTTCTTAGCTCATATTTTGAAGCACCGCTTTTGGCTTTTAGTGTGTGTGTTTTGTTGTTTTTGGTAATTTTATTTATTATGTTTATATTTATGCATGTCTTTGTTGTTCTTATTATTTGCATGCAAGTCGAAGATTATGGAAATTTACAATTTGCACTCACTTTTAGCTGGCTTTTTAGATATAATATACAAACAAACATAAATATACATACATACATACATATATACTATTATATAAACTTTTTATCTGCATATATTCCGCTCCTCTTCAGATCAGCCCAGCTCATCTTCAACTTAATTTCGATTTCTTCCCATACACCTCTCTACTAAGTGTCATCATTCTTATCCACTTCATTCGTTGTCAAGCAATTTATTTTACAATCGAATTTGCAAAATCAACCCTTCGAAAAAGTGAGTTGCATTATTTGCTTGTTTTCACACTTTTTTCTTCATCCATTTGTGTTTCTTTTTTCGCGTTGAAAAACATGAAACCGCAAATGTGCTTTATCTTAAGCCGCATATACTGTTATTTTTGTTGTTGTTTTTACATTATTACCCTTTCCTTTTTTATACGCATTCTAATACTTTTTGGCGCATTTCCCTAAAACCAACGCTTTTATTTCCGCTCTCCTCTGTTTTCTTTGCGCCTTGAGCCGCGTCACGCTTTTCTTTCTTTTTTTAATACGATTTGCCGTGGAGGCGTGTGCTTGTGGACTGCAACTTATCAATAGTGAATTTATATTTTAAAATGTACCACGAAGCACACGTGGAGAGGAACACAGGCGTTATTCCCGTTATTTAGTTTGCAGAGGTGTCGATGTCTTAACATTGGGATTTTGCAAAAGCTTGCCAACAGTGTGTCATAATGTTCAGAGGACAAACAATTTAGAGGAAAATAATTTAGAGAATAAGTTAAAAGATAATACTTTGGAGAAATAACGATTGTCTTTCCTTTATAGCGACTGGTTGAAAACCTATTACTAGCATCAGACCCAAATGAAAGTGGCCTTTGAGCCTGACAACCGTGGTCACACGACAGCCAGTTCTGCGGTACTTGAATGGAGCCGGATTTTATTCGGCCAAGGACTGTTATCTCACTCTGTTTGGATCGGTAAGTTAAATTTTATGAATTACTACATAGCAGTATAAACTAATGTTCATGAGAACTGATTATGATCTTAGATCATGAGTTGTTTTCACTACTGATCGTTTTTACAAGATTTATTTTAAAATTCTGAGAAAAAAACTCAAACTATTCTATAGAGCACTTAGTTCGTTCATATGAATGCTGAAAGAATAGAGAGGAGATATAGGTTTCTTCATCTTAGCACACCTCTTTTGAAATCCCACTGAATATATGATACTAATGAAAAAAACAGATGAGAGATGAAATATTTTCGGACTGAATATTCTAAGAGGTTGGGGTTGCTCTTTTGATATTTCTCTTCGAAAATTAACTCTTGAATGCCCTTTTTATCCATGATGGACGAGCAATACTCTGTCCTTCGTAGATTTAATTTGAACATCCAGTGTTTTAGACGTGCGTACGCTCCGAGGACCAAACATTGACTCGGACCATTATCTAGTAGCAGCAAAGATACGCACTCGCCTCTGTGCAGCAAAGAACGCCCGTCAACAAACACAAGGAAGGTTCGACGTCGAAAAGCTGCAATCACAACCGACAGCCGAACGATTTTCTACTCGACTTGCACTCCTGCTCTCGGAGAGCACTCATCAGCATCTCGATATAAGGGAGCTGTGGAACAGCATCTCAAACTCATTGCATACCGCTGCAGCCGAAACAATTGGTCTCCGGCAACGCCAAAAAACCAGTTGGTACGATGAGAATTGTCGTTCCGCAGTGGAGAGAAAACAGACTGCCTACCTCGCAACGTTGCGATCGACCACAACACGTTCGGGGTGGGATAGATATCGAGAACTGAAGAGGGAAGCGAGACGCATTTGCAGACGTAAAAAGAAAGAGGCCGAAATGCGTGAGTATGAAAAGCTTGAAAAGCTGGCCGACATGGGTAATGCTCGAAAATTTTATGAAAAGATGAGGCGATTAACAGAAGGTTTCAAGACCGGAGCATTATCATGTAGGGACCGAGAAGGTAATCTGGTAACGGATGTCCAGAGCACACTGGGATTATGGAGGGAACACTTCTCCGACCTGCTCAATGGCAGTGAAAGTACAACACCAGGAGATGGCGAACCCGATTCCCCAATCGATGACGATGGAATAGATGTTCCATTACCCGACCATGAAGAAATTCGAATAGCAATTACCCGCTTGAAGAACAACAAAGCGGCGGGGGCCGATGGATTACCGGCCGAGCTATTCAAATACGGCGGCGAAGAACTGATAAGGTGCATGCATCAGCTTCTTTGTAGAATATGGTCGGAAGAAAGCATGCCTGACGATTGGAATCTTAGTGTGCTCTGCCCAATCCACAAGAAGGGAGACCCCACAATCTGCGCCAACTACCGTGGTATAAGTCTCCTCAATATCGCATATAAGGTTTTGTCGAGCGTATTGTGTGAAAGACTAAAGCCCACCGTCAACGAACTGATTGGACCTTATCAGTGTGGCTTTAGACCTGGAAAATCTACAATGGACCAGATATTCACCATGCGCCAAATCTTGGAAAAGACCCGAGAGAGAAGAATCGATACCCACCATCTTTTTATCGATTTTAAAGCTGCCTTCGATAGCACGAAAAGGAGCTGCCTTTATGCCGCGATGTCTGAATTTGGTATCCCTGCAAAACTAATACGGCTATGTAAGCTGACGTTGAGCAACACCAAAAGCTCCGTCAGGATCGGGAAGGACCTCTCCGAGCCGTTCGATACCAAACGAGGCTTCAGACAGGGTGACTCACTATCGTGCGACTTCTTCAATCTATTGCTGGAAAAAATAATACGAGCTGCAGAACTAAATAGAGAGGGTACAATCTTCTACAAGAGTGTACAGCTCCTGGCGTATGCCGATGATATTGATATCATCGGAAGCAACAACCGCGCCGTTTGTTCTGCGTTTTCCAGACTAGATAAAGAAGCGAAGCGTATGGGTCTGGTGGTGAATGAGGACAAGACGAAACATCTCCTGTCATCAAACAAACAGTCAGCGCACTCGCGTCTTGGTTCCCACGTCACTGTTGACAGTCATAACTTTGAAGTTGTAGATAATTTCGTTTATCTGGGAACCAGCATTAACAACACCAACAATGTCAGCCTTGAAATCCAACGCAGAATCACTCTTGCCAACAGGTGTTACTTTGGACTGAGTAGGCAATTGAAAAGTAAAGTCCTCTCTCGACGAACCAAAATCAAACTCTATAAGTCGCTCATTATTCCCGTCCTGATGTATGGCGCTGAAGCGTGGACGATGACAACATCCGATGAGACGACTCTTGGGGTTTTCGAGAGAAAGGTTTTGCGCAAGATTTATGGTCCTCTAAACATTGGCAACGGCGAATACCGCAGACGATGGAACGATGAGCTGTACGATTTATACGACGACATTGACATAGTTCAGCGAATAAAAAGACAGCGGCTACGCTGGCTAGGTCATGTTGTACGGATGGAAGAAAACACTCCAGCTCTGAAAGTATTCGATGCAGTACCCGCTGGAGGAAGCCGCGGAAGAGGACGACCTCCACTCCGGTGGAAAGACCAAGTGCAAAGTGACCTGGCTTCACTTGGTGTTTCCAGTTGGCGCCAAAAAGCAAAAAGGAGGAATGAGTGGCGCGCTCTGGTGGATTCGGCTATAATCGCTTAAAGCGGTTCCTACGCCAAATATATATATATATATATATATTGGTTTCGGCGATTAGCTACTATCCTATTCAAAGTTATACAGATCAATTCAAAACTTTTGACAAAACAAGGCCTTTGAATACGTACTAGTAGTATTGCCAATAACAATTGACCGGCTCGAACACACAAAACAAACGGATGCCGACATTCTATTGAATACAGTGAATTAATGGTTTTTCAGATCAGTGAGAAATGGATCTGAAATCTTTCGTTCAGAACTTGTCTCCAACATAAGCTTTCCTCTAAAACTATAACGCACTAGTTTGTTCCTTCTTAAAACGCCATATTTTTTTTAATTTATTGCGACAACCAATTTCATTGTAAAATTCTTTTGCAATTTTTAGTGGATTGAGAGCATAGAATATATATACATTTGAACTTCCAAAACTTACATAACTCGAAGTTCTCCATAACACGAATTCTTGAATTGGCAATAGCAATCAAGTTTCATTACCTCCAATAAGTCGGAAATCTATCTAACTTTTTTGTGGATTATGGTGATTCGAGTTAGAGAAGTTCAACTGTAAATAAATATCTCTAACGTTGAAGCATGCTCAAAAGGGAAAAGGCACTTAGTTCGGTATTTTAACAAATCAAAAAACAAAGCAATCTTCAAAAACCACTAACACCACAGAGGCGACCCTAAATTTATAAATATATTTATTATTAATTTGAACCTCTAGAAATCGCCTTTTATAACAAAATTGTTTCTTACTTTCCCTATCGACTGTTTATCACCACCTTTGCACGTGTTTATATTTAAGTTATAGGAATTACAAACATCCACAATATATAAAATATATTGAAAGCAAATTTGGCATCAACATTTGTAACAAGCAACACCCAAAAGGCGAAAAGCAAAGGGTTGCCGCGAATTTTTACAAATAATAAAAATAAAAAATTAAAGAAGTAAAACAAAATATACTCACACTTTGGCTAAATCAGCACGGTTGGCGCACACATTTACGCCATCTCAACCAATACGCCACCAAACGCTCACCACACCAACAACAGCACCACCTCAACGTTAGCTGCACTGTTGTTGTTGTTATTGTTATTGTGCGTTGTCTGTGCCTGCGCTGTCTGCATTCGTTAGCGGCAATACACATGTGCAATATATCAATTCTAAATGACTATTTTTCGCGCGTTTCCTCGACGCCGTACGCAGCTGGCTGCCATTTTTCCCCATTATGCTACAAGCACACGCACTCACATATAAATTTGTATTTGTATGCGTACATATTTTTCATAATATTATCTTCGTTTTGTCTTCTTCAATTTTGCTTTTATTTTTTTGTTTTTGGCATTGTTTCACTTTTCGTTGTACACGTGCATTTTGTGCGCTACTCCCAAAAGTATGCTATGCTTTTTTGTATAACTTCCTGTTTCTCTTTACTGCTTCTTTAGTTTCATGGCGTTGCGTACGCGTTTCTCAAGTGCTACGTGCGCGATATTTCACTGCAAGTGTACGCATAACTGCAAAAGCACACAGCCATACATACATACAAAGGAAAACACGCTCACACATGGAGACACACACATATTTGTATTCATGTTCCCGCATAGACTACTATGCTATACATTCATCGTTTGTCGTATTCTATGTTTTGTTGTTGTGTGTTTTTTTTTGGTATTGTTGTTGCCGTAAAGCAGCGTGGATTTGAAAAATTGCGGTAATTTATAATGTTTATTTGATGCGAACGCACGAAGCGCGCAAAGCTGCGAAAAGTGGCCGAAATTTATTTGCATAAATTGTTTGTAAAAGTAAATGCTTGCTTGTGTGTTGCTTTAAAGCTCAGCTGTGATAAATTTTGCGGAAGGAAATTCGAATTTCATAAATTTGGTTTTACGGAAATTTCTCAAGTGTGCTTGATATATCGGTTGTTATAGGTATTTGTTATTCGAGGATTTTATAGTGAATTTTTAATTGAGACGAGAGTAGCTTCGCAAAATTTTAAAAAGTGTGAAAGAAATTATTAAAATTGACAATAATTTGTATAAGGAATTTTATAATTTTGAATCATTTTAATATTTATATAATTTTCCAAAAATATTTATTTTATTATTCCAAGAAATAACTAATTTTATCGATCGGTGTTTGAATAATTCCTACAAGTATGTTAAGTATTTATAAAATATTGAGAAAAGAAGAATGCAAGTGTTGTTTGCATCCTAGACGACAAACCGATCTTAGCAAACAGAGTCCAAAAACTAATATTATGCATATCCTCGAGGTTGCTTCTTTGATTCATATCAGTAAAGTACGTCTAGTTAGATCAGAGCCATTGGAATTAAAAAAATAGTTTTTCAAAACAGTTTGAAGCCTTTACCTTTGCGGGGTCATACATCCCTAGTTATAACAATTTTGATCACATATTATCAGATTCAGATTAAAATTTCTTCAGGTTAAAAATGTAGAAGTTGTATGGAAGAGGCAGTCGATCCTTCCTTCCGGTAAAGTTAAAGCACAATCATTTAATCAACTAGACGAACTAAGGTGGAATAGAAATTAAACGCCTTAGCACATAGTATTTCATAAACTCAAGTCACTAAGCCGATTCATAAGAATTAGTCTATTTTGAGCTATACTTTTGACATCACTAAGGATATGATTCCAATTGCCTGAGCTTAACATCCGTCGGAAATCAGGCGCGACAATTAATATGATCTCACTAAGACCCAAATCATGTTTTACTTATCCGAAATATATGACGACGAACCGGAGTAAGGATTGTTGAATTAACATAGACTCTCACGATCTCCTTAGAAATACTACAAGAGTTTGAAACAGGTCTAAAGAATAAAGAATCCTATCATTTTGAGGTAATAGGTCATTATTAGAAGGTATAAATATTTCTTTTAAATTTATTTTTCAGTGAAATATTAATTTTTAGAATTGCAAATTTTGACCCGCTTAGAGTTCATTGTCCAACTAATGTGAAGACAATAGAATCATAACTTCTCTAACAACTTAATTTTATATAAACAAATTCGCTTCTCATTCTAGCAAGTTTTTCTCTCTTCAAAACTAACTAATTTTGCTACTAATAAAAATGCAATAAATTCCTTCATAAATATTTAAATGTTCGATTATTTTTATTACACTATTCTTGCGAATGCAATTTTGCGCAAAGACAATCGAAAATTTTCATAATTTCAGTTTGAAATGTATACAGTTGATTCCACATAACTAAATGACACCAAGGGTACTAACATGGCGGATACTGTCGTAAAGAACCGGAAAACTAAAAAGTTTTGCTATAAAAATTAAATTGGGGAACTCATAGAAAACTAAAAAGATGTTGCTATAAAAATTTGAAATGGAAAAATTCACTGAGTGCACAATAGATTTGTAAAGTGTTTACTGTTATGAGTTTGAGGTTATAAAAATCTGAATGTTTTGCTAATAATATTTTATAATAACATGTTATAATAATGGTTATATTTAGTATTGATTGTTAAGTTGTAAAAATTAAAAAAAAAGAAAACAATTTGGTATGTTGGTGGTGAAAATTTGGATTTCCAATGAAAAAAGTATGTCCGGAAATTCAAAGTCAGCCTCAACGTATACTACAAAGCATAGGTAAATTCTAACCATTTCTAAATTTGAAATACTTTCAAATCATATAGATTTAAAAAATATGTTTAACTACTACCTATTACTTGATGCTTACATTTTTAAAATTTTAAAAACTTCCAGCGCCTTAAACTATGCATTATTTATGGCATCTTCTACCAACAACTTCTGCAATACATTTTTTTGCTCACACTTTATACTTTTATCGTTTTAATATACAATTAAAATCAAAATTGTACATGAAATTTTAATCAACGCACTTTTAACGAATGATCTTCATAAATCATTTATGCCCCTTAACATATGCTTTATAAAAGTTGGTGAGACAGTACAGATGAATATATCTTCAACTTAAAATTATTGCACAGCTAGCTCTTAATATGAGTTCGATACAATATTTTCTATTCAATAATTTTTAATGGTATAATTTATGTGCTGATTCATAGAAAGCCGAAGAATGAAGCATGAAGCAATTCATATTATAGTAAGTGTAAGTATGTATGTACATATGTTTGTACTCTTACGAATAATTATTTAGGAATTTCAGCAAGAAGTATATGAATGAAAATGAAATAGTACATAATGTTTGGACCAATAGGTGTCATAGTGGCAAAGAAAGAACTGCTGATAATACCAAAACATTTCTTAATTTCTTTGATCTGGGTTCTGCGGTGAACCATTTGTAACTACGAATCCACAAATTGATTTTCGATGATCGCTTACTGTCGATGTACTGTATTAAAAAAGGATGACGAAGTTTTAATAACTTAGCATAAAATAGATGACAAATTATCTGGATCAAACCCCAGTGTAGTTTTCTTGTTGTCAAGAATAATCCGAAATATTCGAAACTGAAATCATTTCAATACAACAATGAAAAAAATCTAAAAGTTGGAAGATCGATGTAAGGATATCAATTGTATCTGTTGCTTGGATATACCTATGGTACATAGTTGAACTTGAGACGGCAGCTTACTCATAGTGAGGAGGTCCCGCCTATTGTATTGTAGAAATATAATATATAGAGCGGGCATGACTTTCAGGTGATTCATTAAGTTCTGACTCTTCATAGAGTGGACTTTTTGGTCATCCAGTTACTGTAAGATGAACCATTAATGGTAGTCAGCTCCTCTGGACCTCATATGTTCTCGGATCTACCCTAAAGTATTCAAGCTGGGTTTACTAAATGACCTATTTCATCACTCTCTCAATTTCACGCAAGTTGAATGCACTTGTCTTCAGCTCATACTTATAATTTCCATCAATAAACACACGCTGTCTTATTTTTCTTCACTTCATAGAGTACACTTCCATTCAATCTGCCTACACAAATGTTTCGAGAGCAAGCTGCTCTCGTTCTACCTACGCGTCAGTTACAATTTTTCATTATTCCTCGTCGAGCAGCAGTAAAGCAATGTATAAAAAACGAGACAGCAGTGCAGAAGTAAAGGCATCAACAGCAATGACAGTGAAATGAAGCGAAGGCGTTGGCGAAGGCACCATAAAAAAAAAATAAAAAAATGAAAAATCAACAGCTAAGCCAGTTGCAGCGCCCTGAAGTATGCTTTATGAAATATGTGCAACAATTTAAATGCCAAAATGATTGCAATGAGCTGAGCTGTTTGTCTGCTACGATTTCTTTATTCATCATTTTCTGCTTTCTTCACTGCCAGTTCACTGTGAAAGCTGCTGATGTTGTGCTCTACTTGTTTTTTTTTTTTTTGATAGCTCAACTACTTTTTTCCTTACATTTGTTGTTTTTGTGTGCTGACTTATTTTGCACTCTACTCTTGATATTGTTTCTGTTATGTATCAGCGGATTATCGCTTACTTCTGACAACCAATACAAATACAAATACATTCTCTTTAGCATGTCTGCTGGCGCAAGCTCAAATTGAAGTCCTTTCAAATGAAGCAATTTTATGATCGATTGCAGTTGTTTATTTACATGGAATCAGTGAACTCTCATGTTGTTATAGTTGTTTACAAATACGAAGTATATATATTTGACTAGGCATTCTTTACAGCCTCGACTGCGCGTTAATCAAATTAAGTGCATGCTAATCGCATATCTGTAAATTTGTGTAGACTACTTTTAGGCGCTATAACATCCAAAACACTCCAGCTCGAGCCAAACAGCGCCACAATCAGCCTCAGTCAGCATAACATAATGGCTTACAAGCTCATTGCTCTAGCTGATATATTTTCCTTTGACAGGTGGTGGCAGCGCCGCTATCAACGGCTAACGGCAAACAAACGCCGCGCGTCTGCTGATGAATAATAAATTGCTAATCATAAATATTGCGCAAAATCAGTCAGAAGGCAAAAAGCAAACAGACCAAAAAATATCCATGAAGAATATAAAGAAATGAATGCCTGCGGGAGGAAGCAAGAAGTTTTTCTCCTTTCGAATTGGCGTCTGCCACACACAATACCTTCTCGTCCGTTACTCGGAACCAATATGCCAATGTTAAATTGGTTGAAAATAAACGGTAAATTTATATGCTTCATTTCATACGCTGGCGCATTCAATCGTTCAATGCTTTTTGATCGCAATGTCCGACAACCAGTCGAAGCTCGAATATACATAAATACAGCAGCCGCATTATTAATGGCGCGTTTAATGTCCGCTGGGATTTATTTCTAGTGGAGCGCGCAGAATTTTTCCTTAAGGCAACTTATAAAGAAAAGAAATCTGCTCAACTCTAGCTTGCTTGCTAAGAAAATGTGCAGAAGGTGGCAAAATTAAAAGGCACAAAACAAGAATTTGAATAAACAAATGCGCGTGCTGTAAAATACAAATATGCTCAGGTCTCTGGTGTATACTTTTAGGGTTTTTAGTTTCAAAAAAATGCTGACAGCTGGCGAGTAAATATTTAAAAGGAAATAAATGCTTTAAAAATTAAATAGATGAATTTAAATGAACAAATTATTTGTTTTTTTTTCACTTGAAGAAATCTATTTCATTGAAGCAACAACAAACTTTGTATCAACATAAATAGAAGTAGTCCAAAGTATCTGCCATTTATTCTTATTTTCATTTGTATATATTTCAAATTGATTATTTTAATGAAGTATCCATTTCTATATCACTGTCTCTCGTATTTGTAACTTCTATTCAACACCCTCAATGTAGGCAACAATATTTGCTAAGTGCATGGAACCTCAGTGGTAAAACATAGTCTACATGCAGGCTGCATCTTCCGCTTTTTTGCTCTTTAATCAATGCTTTATAAAAAGTGTTACAGTGATCGGATTTCGTTAAAATATGCGCCGTTTCGTTCGATAATCTGTTTCCATCTAGACGGCAACTTCATAATACCCCCCTCTTAGAAGCCCCCCTCCTTATTTGCGTAGAGCTCGGACAGCCACTTTTCACAAACCTCTTTTGAGGACCTAGACCCTTCCTGTTGGCCATTTCTCGACGCTTCTGGTCGATCGTATGCTTCAAGCGGTCCAGTTGGTAGCTCATAGTAGATGATTCCCTTCCAATCCCACCAAACACACAGCAAACCCTTCCTGGCCGTCAATCCCGGTTTGGCCACTGTTTGTGACGATTCACCGACCTTCGACCACTACCGTTTTCGCTTGATATTGTCGCATGTGAACCATTTTTCGTCGCCAGTCACCATCCGCTTCAAAAATGGGTTGAGTTCGTTCCGTTTCAGCAGCATATCGCAGGCGTTGATTCGGTCAAGAAAGTTTTTTTGCGTTAAATCATGCGGCACCCAAACATCAAACTTTTTTGTGAAAAATGGTATGGTCCCATCTCCTGGGCGAGGTCACGACATGCCAGTCTAACTCGATGTTTTCCATGATTTGATCGGTATTCCTCGTCACAGGTCTTCCGCCGGCTGGCTTATCCATGGTGTCATATCCACTCGCTCTGAATCATCGAAACTATACCTCCGCAGTTCGAAGTGATAGATTATCATCACACAAAAACACCATTAATCTCATGGAACATTTCTCTAGCGGATTTGCCTTTAACGAAGGAAAACTTTAAAATTTCAGCCTTAGTGCAATCCATGTATACACGTCTATAACTGTTGAACGCAATATCCAAACTAATCAAGCATAGCGTCATTTTGTAGGTTATGTCAAGACCTTTCAAATATGTTTCAAAGTATTGTCAGAGACGAGCTCTGTAGCACTTTTAAAATACGAAATTTAAAATACAGAAAGGCGAAAGGGAAATATTTGCCAACCTAATCTGTAGGTTCCTCTCTCGACGAACCAAAATCAAACTCTACAAGTCGTCATTCCCGTCCTGCTTTATGGTGCAAAAGCTTGGACGATGTCAACATCAGATGAGACGACACTTGGAGTTTTCGAGAGGAAAATTTTGCGCAAGATTTAAGGTCCTCAGAACATTGGGAACGGCGAATACCGCAGACGATGGAACGATGAGCTGTACGAGTTATACGACGACATTGACATAGTTCAGCGAATAAAAAGACAGCGGCTACGTTGGCTAGGGCATGTTGTACGGATGGAAGAAAACACTCCAGCTCTGAAAGTGTTCGATGCAGTACCCGCCGGAAGAAGGCGGGGGCGTCACTTGGTGTTTCCAGTTGGCCCCAAAAAGCAAAAAGAGGAATGAGTGGCGCGCTCTGGTGGATGCGGCTATAGTCGCATAAATATGTCCGTTCTGAACTATGTTAGAAACTCCGATTTATTTCTTCACTGTCCATAATCATAAATAACTGAAATAAATTCATAGTATATTTAAATAGTTTGACCGAAAATTTTGTTCATGAATTTAAGCGGAAGTCAAAAAAAAATTCTTTAAAACTCTACAAAAATGGGGTTCGGAGAGTTTTATAAGTATTAATTAGCGAGCAAAGATTTGAAAACCGAAAAATATGGAAAATGCAGGAAAATATGTATTATACAATATATTCAACAGAAAACCTCTCTATATCATAATGTTGGGAACGAAACCGTGTACCGATTACTGGGCTCAAGACCCACGGTTGAGTTTAGAGAGGGCTATCTGCGGTAAATCACAAAACAAATGACTTGAGATTTATCTAGATTTAGTGGTTCTAACTTGGCGATAATGGGAAATGGGTGAAGGTTGATCTATCTATGGCAGCGTGTAAAAGATTGCTGATGACCGGCCACCTTTACTGGGATTAATGTCATAATATCTTACCTACAGCCATCCAGACGAACAAAGCGCTTTATCGACTCATTAGTATTTATGATCCCCTTCATGAATGTTGTTTTCGCAGAAGAACTTAATCTGACCTCATAGAACATCAAAGTATCGCCGATCAGAAACAAACAAAAAGTTTAAAATATATAAATTAAAAAGGAAAATCTCTGGAAAAGGGATATTTTTGGTTACAACCATATGGGCACAAAACACAATCCATTTAAATTAAATATCTAAATGCAATATATTAAAAAAGAAAAACTAATTTATTGACACATAAATAACAAAGCAATAAACAAGTGTCGAATAAAAGCTGCCAAGTGCCAAATTCAAAGAGATTTTTTCGAAATTAAATTTCAATTCAATTTTCACTCGCCACTAAAAAGCTACAATTTGGCAGTTGAAATGCCATTTAAGGATTTGTAACGCATATTTTTTAAATGAATGTATTTCGACACATGAAAGCGCAAATGTGTCCAAAATGCTGTGTTACACACACATACCTACCTAAAACAACAACAACAAGCTGAGGGTACGTATGTATGTATGTATGGTATGTAGTGTATGTATGCACGTATGTATATAAAACAATTTGTGTGGCCATGTGTTACAATGCAGTATCCTTAGCATAAGTGGCAGCGCCAGCGCATAAAACGCCCTCAACTACTAACCAGGGTCAACAACAACAATAATAAAGAAAAGACGGCAACAATTGCGGGCATGTTGTCTCGACTATCCACCGGAAAGTAGCTGCAATATGCAAAGTAGCTACCACGCTGCGACTCTTCGAAGACTCACCCTCACTTACAACAACAATATGACTTTTGGGGAAGGTAGACAAGTGGTGCATAGGGTAGTAAATATTACAACAAAAACAAAAATTGGGGAGACTAAAATAAAATCTCAGCATATGTTCCCATTTAATGTAATCGCTGAGCACTTGATATTATTTTTAACAATTTCAACTTATGTGCAAAACAATAATGGGACAAGCTATATAAGCCAAGGAGAGGCGGGCCACACAGAAGAACACATACAAGGACACACGTTCTCCCTTGTCCAACGCAGTTTGCTACATTTTATTGTTGTTAATTTAAAGTCACTTTCGCGGCGGCAGCACATTTTTCGGAATATTCTATTGAATACAAGTAATGTCAGCAGAAGTATATATATTTGCATGTGTATTTGTACGAAAATGGCAAGTGATTTGCATATGAAATCCGCCAATTTGTGGGTGTGGCACTCTAGCGAAGAAACGCCTTGAGCCAACTTCACGATCAGCCGCTGTTGAGTAATGGGGAATATCGCATCAGCTTATGAGACGAAGGCGTACGGTCCGAGACAGACCAGCTGCGACAGCCGGAAGTGACTGGCGCGCTGTCTGCTACTTCCGTTTGCAATTGACAATTGGCATTTTGCAGTAACACTTGGCAGTAATGACATTTGCAAATATAATTGAATTCAACTGTGGGTGCAATAAATGTGATGTACATTTGAGATAATAGGTACAATTTAATAGATAAGCGATAGATATTTAATAATGGATAATGATCATAGATATTGCAAAATAGAAAGATAATAAAATATATATATAATAAATATTGATCAAAGATAATAAATAATAGATAATAAAGATAATATAATAGATAACCATAATTTACAACCATATTTTACAATAGAAAACTATAAAACACTATGCAGCTGAATGAGCATAAAATGTAAATCATTAGAAATAGCAGATAATGTATATAGTAGGATATATGTACATAAAGATAATAGATAACATTAATAGATAAAGAATAGAAAACGATAACAATATAATAATAGAAAATTATTTTTTGAGCAAAAATAAAAAACTATTTTTTGAGAAATATTAGATAATTCATAATAGATAGCGATAAATAACATAATACTTTATAATATATAATCATAAAGGACACCGTGTAGTTGGATTCTAAAAGATTAGAATTAGAGATAAAATATGGTATAGACATAAAAGATAACGGATAAAAAATACTTGAGAATTTAGAGGGAGGTGTTTATTATAGAGAGGTGTTAGTTTAAGGGGTTACGCCACCCAGAACGCATGCAAATCGGATGGTTTTTCATGATTTTTTTTTGTAAAAACTCTTTGAGGTAGGACTTCTTTACATTTATTGCTAATTTAAGGTATATCTTAAGCTATATAAATATTTAAAAAAATGTTTTTAGTTAAAAATGGCAGAGATATAAGTATTGGCCTGAATCAATTTTTCCGGAGCACACCTTGATGGTGCACCTGATTGTCATTTCAATTTTTTTCTGAAACAAGTAAAATAATAAAATAATAAAATTTGTGACGTGGCCATTATTTTTTATACTCTCGCAACAAAAGTTGCTACGAGAGTATTATAGTTTTGTTCACATAACGGTTGTTTGTAAGTCATAAAACTAAACGAGTTAGATATAGGGTTATATATATCAAAATTATCAGGACGTCGAGACGAGTCAAAATCCGCCCGTTCATCCGCCTTTCCGTGCAACGAATAACTTGAGTAAAAATTGAGATATCTTGACGAAACTTGGCACACATGTTCCTTGGGACGTGGGAAATCGGACCACTGTCACGCCCACAAAATGAAGAACACCGAAAATACATAAAGTATCATAACTAAGCCATAAATAAAGTTATAAAATTTGGAATAAAGGATCGCACTAGTAAGGGACTTATTTAGGGATGCAAACATGTATCCATGTTTTTGAAACATCGATGTTTTCGTCAAAAAGCATCGATGTTAGCCATCGATATCTTGAATCTAAAAATATCGATGCATCGATGTCACTTTAAACGATGTTTTATGCCGATGTTTTATATAAAAATTTGACTTCACACTTTTTCGGGTATTAACTCGAAACCCTCTATTTGTATACGCTTTATTACATTGGAATTCGATTTTTGTAAAATACGGAGAATTTGTTAAGGGAATGTGCGCTTGGACATTACTGCGGTTACTTTTATGATTTATTTATACAATTTAATTCAGGCGTAGGCTACTGCGAGAGATTCAAATTACTGCATTTGAAAGATGCTACGGCTAAAAGAAAATCTTTTTTTGTTTCATAAAAAATTCAAAGAATCGCGCTGATACAACAGAATCTTCGGATGAGTGTGAAACAGAATACTCGTTTGATATTTGGAACCAGAATAAACTTTTGGTCCACCAAAAGGTGAAATGTAAGCTGTCAAATTTATCTACAATTACAGGGACGGAAGGTTGAAGAGAAAGTGTATCTCGGCTGTTACCCCTACCAATCAGAAGCCAATAGAGTTTTGGTTGAGATGAATACTGTGTTTCCGGAGTTGTATAAATAGGATTATTAATATTTACACATTGTGGCCACTTCAGTGCCGAGTTGACCGTTTTCTAAACCCAGGGCAACTATCACGCAGAAGTAAAATCGAAAAGAAATGACTGTAAAACTTTCCACGTCGTTGTTTTGAAATTCTGTTATTTATTGAGAAAAAACTTTAACAGACATATGTATAATGCTAAGTGAAATAAAATGTATCAACTTAAGACGTACTACATTTCATTTATTTATGCTTCTGCTTCTTATTCCTTTGCTTTTCACACTAAATTTAAAATAAGTTAGAAAAGTTCAAAAATACATCGATGTTTCGATGTATCGATGTTTTAATGGCCGATGTTTTTCATTTCGATGGGTTTTGAAGAAACATCGATACATCGAACCATCGATATTTCATTTCACGATGTTTGCATCCCTAGACATATTTGGATGTACCGCCCCCAAATCGGTTGTTTGTATATATCTCGCAAACCAATAAAGCTATATAGACCAAACTTTCTGCAGTCGGTTCCCTCAATTTTGAAGTCCATCTGATTCCTTCACTTGATAAAATATACACAAGGAACCAATGAAGATAGCGAAATAAAACTTTACACAAATACTGTATATGATCCGTGGCATCACTTGTGAAAAAAAATTCGGTTAATCTTTCAGATATCTCAATTAAATTTAGAGGAAATCGCTTTCTTCTAATAGTGTGGTTCTGTACAAGAAATGCTTAAAATCGGGTCATAACTTCCACTAGCTCTCATAAAGCTAATTATAGGATTTTTAAAAATACGATGGGTTAATAGCTTATAAATCGGTTAATATGTGAAATATCTTAGCCAAATTAAATGAGCATATACTCAAAAAAACATATTATATGACGGCTTTTAGAAGACAAATTTAGAACAATAGATGACATATTGTAGATTATAGCTAGTAGAATGCAGATTAAAAGTGACCACACAGGATTTTAGAGATTACAAAATGCAGTTGGTAAATTAAATAATGGTATAAATTATTGACTGAAGAGTATAGTTCATATATTAAGGATTATAGTAAATATATTTTAAATTATAGCAAATGAATTATTATATATAATATAGATAAACTATAACCAAATTAGACAATGACTTTTAGAAGATATGCTATATATACATTATATACATTTTGGATTATAGATAGTTTATCGTAGAAGATAGGTTGTGGTATAGGGATTATAAGTGAACAAGGAAGGTTATATATTAAAAAAAACTATTGTATACGAACAAGAACCATGAAAATATATTACTACATAAGTCCCGCTCAAACTTTATTTAGCAAATTTATGAATGAAACCTATAGAATTAATTGAGAACACTTGCTAACTGAAACTTCATGTCAATACATTAAATATTGCAAAAACAAACAAAGAAAACACATTATTTTTGAAAATAGCAAAACTTTTGTTGCCTACTGTACCGCCACTTAAGCACCGCCTAACACAGCTGCATTTCATAGACAAACACATATGTAAATTGCAGGCTTTTCACGTAAATGTCTCAATAATATTTATAGTGACATTTGCCGCTTAATAGCTGCGTGACATATGCAAGTATTTTGTAGCGCTGCCCTTCGCAAGCGCACGAAGGGTGCATAGAAAGAGTGGCGCTCAACAAAGCCATGAAAAAAGTGTATGGCCAAGACCGTTAGAAAATAAAAATTTTTTAGCACATAAAAATGTCACATAACAATTGGCATATTCGAGAAACAGCCTGGGCCACCTTTTGCCACCGAAAGTGTGCTCAGAGGGTGCGCAGACTATTTGCATTTTCTTTGCGTTATTTAAAGCCCACAAATATTGGCAGCGAGCTAAAGTGAGAAGGCGAATCCCGCTTATGCGGTTGTGCGTAGGGCTTGGGACCCACCACATAAAAACGAATAACCAGTGAATAAGAAACACAGGCCTCGGATGAGAAACCCCCCTTTTGATGACGACCACGGCAAACGTATAAAGGACTATGATTTAAGGGCATGCACCTGGAATGTCCGGACCCTTAATTGGGAAGGTGCCTCTGCCCAGCTGGTTGATGTCCTCGTAAGAGTAAAGGCTGACATCACCGCAATCCAAGAAATGCGATGGACGGGACAAGGACGGAAGAAGGTGGGTCCTTGTGACATCTACTGCAGCGGCCATATAAAGGAGCGCAAATTCGGTGTGGGATTCGTGGTGGGAGAGAGACTCCGTCGTCGAGTCCTGGCATTCACTCCGGTGGATGAACGTCTAGCCACAATCCGCATCAAAGCGAGGTTCTTCAACATATCGCTGATTTGCGCCCACGCCCCGACGGAAGAGAAGGACGATGTGACCAAAGATACCTTCTATGAGCGCCTAGAACGTACCTATGAGCGCTGCCCCCGCCACGATGTCAAAATCGTGCTTGGCGATTTCAACGCTAGGGTGGGTAAAGAAGGTGTCTTTGGCACAACAGTCGGAAAATTCAGCCTCCATGACGAAACATCACCAAACGGTCTGAGGCTGATCGACTTCGCCGGGGCCCGAAATATGGTCATCTGTAGCACTAGATTCCAGCATAAGAAAATCCATCAAGCTACTTGGCTGTCCCCGGATCGAATCACTCGCAACCAGATCGATCATGTTGTGATAGATGGACGACATGTCTCCAGTGTTTTTGATGTGCGTACGCTTCGTGGTCCCAACATCGACTCGGACCACTATCTTGTAGCAGCTAAGATACGCACCCGCCTCTGTGTAGAAAAGCGCACACGTCAACAAACACAAGGAAGGTTCGACATCGAGAAGCTGCAATCACAACCGACAGCCGAACGATTTTCTACTCGACTTGCACTCCTGCTCTCTGAGAGCACTCATCAGCATCTCGGTATAAAGGAGCTGTGGGACGGCATATCAAACTCATTACGTACAGCTGCAACCGAAACCATTGGCTTTCGGAAAAGCCAAAAAAACAGCTGGTATGATGAGGATTGTCGTCTCGCAGTGGAGAGAAAACAGACTGCCTACCTCGCAATGTTGCGATCGACCGCAACACGAGCGGGATGGGAAAGATACCGAGAGCTGAAGAGGGAAGCGAGACGCATTTGCAGAAAAAGAAAGAAAGAGGCAAAAATGCGTGAGTATGAAGAGCTTGACAAGCTGGCCGACAGGGGTAATGCTCGAAAATTTTACGAAAAGATCCGGCGACTAACTGAAGGTTTCAAGACCGGAGCACACTCCTGTAGGACCCCCAGCGGTGATCTAGTGGTTGATGACCAGAGTATACTGTGTTTGTGGAGGGAACACTTCTCCAGCCTGCTGAATGGCAGTGAAAGTACAACACCAGGAGATGGCGAACCCGATTCCCCAATCGACGACGATGGAACAGATGTTCCATTGCCCGACCGTGAAGAAATTAGAATAGCAATTACCCGCTTGAAGAACAACAAGGCGGCGGGGGCCGATGGATTGCCGGCCGAGCTATTCAAATACGGCGGCGAAGAGCTGATAAGGTGCATGCATCAGCTTCTTTGCGAAATATGGTCGGAAGAAAGCATGCCCGACGATTGGAATCTCAGTGTACTCTGCCCAATCCACAAAAAGGGAGACCCCACAATCTGCGCCAACTATCGTGGGATAAGCCTCCTTAACATCGCTTATAAGGTTCTATCGAGCGTACTGTGTGAAAGACTAAAGCCCACCGTCAACAAACTGATTGGACCTTATCAGTGTGGCTTTAGACCTGGAAAATCAACAACTGACCAGATATTCACCATGCGCCAAATCTTGGAGAAGACCCGTGAAAAAATGATCGACACACACCATCTATTTGTCGACTTTAAAGCTGCTTTCGACAGCACGAAAAGGAGCTGCCTTTATGCCGCGATGTCTGAATTTGGTATCCCCGCAAAACTAATACGGCTGTGTAAGTTGACGTTGAGCAACACCAAAAGCTCCGTCAGGATCGGGAAGGACCTCTCCGAGCCGTTCGATACCAAACGAGGTTTCAGACAAGGTGACTCGCTATCGTGCGACTTCTTTAACTTGATGCTGGAGAAAATTATAAGAGCTGCAGAGCTAAATAGAGATGGTACAATCTTCTACAAGAGTGTACAGCTCCTGGCGTTCGCCGATGATATTGATATCATCGGAAACAACACCCGCGCCGTTAGTTCTGCTTTTTCCCGCCTGGATAAGGAAGCGAAGCGAATGGGTCTGGTGGTGAATGAGGACAAGACGAAATATCTCCTGTCATCAAACAAACAGACAGCGCATTCTCGTATTGGCTGCCGCGGCACTGTTGACAGTCATAACTTTGAAGTCGTAGATAATTTCGTATACCTGAGAATCAGCATCAACAACACCAACAATGTCAGCCTTGAAATCCAACGCAGAATCACTCTTGCCAACAGGTGCTACTATGGACTGAGTAGGCAATTGAAAAGTAAAGTCCTCTCTCGACGAACAAAAACTAAACTCTACAAGTCCCTCATCATTCCCGTCCTACTTTATGGTGCAGAAGCGTGGACGGTGTCAACATCCGATGAGACGGCACTAGGAGTTTTCGAGAGAAAGGTTTTGCGGAAGATTTACGGTCCCTTAAACATTGGCAACGGCGAATACCGCAGAAGATGTAATGATGAGCTGTATGTGTTGTTCGACGACATAGACATAGTCCAGCGAATAAAAAAACAGCGGCTACGCTGGCTGGGTCATGTTGTTCGAATGGATGAAAGTGCCCCAGCTCTGAAAGTTTTCGATGCAGTACCCGCTGGTGGAAGCCGAGGAAGAGGGAGACCTCCACTCCGGTGGAAGGACCAGGTGGAGAAGGACCTGTCTTCACTTGGTATTACCAATTGGCGCCAAACCGCCGAAAGGAGAGATGCGTGGCGCACTGTTGTGGACTCGGCTATAACCGCGTAAGCGGTTTCTACGCCAGTTAAGAAGAAGAAGAAATATTGGCAGACATCGACAAGTGAAAGTCCAACGGATTATTTGGCAGCTCCGCCCTTACTGTGATTCATTCCTCTTATTTACGTGAATTTCACTGCATTTTTTATTACTTGGCGTCGCGATTCGGCAAGCTCTCTCCTCGACTACCATTATTTTTCTTTTTCAATTTACACTATTTTAAAGAATTTATAAGCGCTACGTACATGTGACCCCAACGCGACTTGCCTTATTGAATTGTTATACAAAACTATCATTTATAGCATACCTTTAAGGGCATTGCGAGCAAACCGCTAGTAACCGTTAAAGTAAATTAGTTAAAGATATATTAAAAGCTTTTGGAAGACAACTAGCTCTGTGAGGCTTTCATGATTTTATATTTTTGTAGCTCTTTAATATAGGGAAAACCCCTGCGAAGTTTTAAATACTTTTACGCCCAAATGTATGCCACAAAGTGGTATGTAATGCCTTCCAAACACACATATAAAGCTTTTCATTTTTGTTTGAAAAGTATTATCGTTTTGCTTTCGCGCTCTTTTTATTACTCTAGAGATTTATTTGCTGTACACCCGCCCCACCACACTCTCACGCCACCTTTGCTTTGGAGAAAAATTGCTAACAATACATCAAGTAATACACAAAAATAGCATTTACATTCGTTCATATTCACATTTCGCAGCACCACTTTCGCTTGGGAATTTGCCTAGCAAATATTGCAGATGAACACCCGCGCGCTATTACTCACTCACAAAAACTTCACTCAATATCCACAAGTACCAGCCGCAATTCCCAATTGTGCCTCAAACGAATTTCCACCGTTATCTATCAACCTTTTGGTTTGGCTTTACCACACCTCTGCTCCTTTGGTAAGCGCCAACTCTTTGCTGCGCCCTAACTTTTTCCCTCAGTCTCTTTTACTACCTTTTAACTCTGGTAGAGCAACGCTGGCAACTTTTGTGGTATTTATTTCTGTTTTTGTATTTTTTGGACGCCTCACACTACAAGTAGTTATCGCTGTTCATAACCGCTTTGAGTTGCTGCTTTTGTTATGATTTACGGTTTACTCAACGTTTGTTATTGTTTCGATATTTGTTTTAGTTTATTGTGGCTATACTTCATGCAGTCGCTTTCTGTTGTTGTACGCATTAGTTTTCGGTTGCTTGCTTCTTTTTGTTCTTTGGTTTAACAATTGCTTCCCATTTTCCAGCCGTTTTGTTATTTGATTGACTTATTTGTGTTATCGGAAATACTTTTGGTGTTTTCTTTCAACTTTTTTATCTATTACAATCTTGTATTTGTAGCCTTCGCTGAAAATTATTAAATATTACAGCGAGTTTAAGGGAGTTCGTTCGAAATGTTGAAACGAACACCCTTTACAGTTCATATGGGGAAAATTTTATGAAATAAGATGGCCTAACCGGGTCTGGAAATTAAATGTAGTAGTTTCAGTTTTTTGTGCCCTATTTGATTTTTTCTCAGTTCAGTACCTAATATATCCGCCATCATTATACTCTCGCAATAAAGTTGATTAGCAACAAAGTTGTTAAGAGAGTACAATAGTTCAAACCCGGATGTCTGTCTGTCCTTTCGTCTGTGCAAGCTGTAACTTGAGTAAACATTGAGATATCTTGATGAAACCTTGTACACGACGTGAACAAACCGAAAACACATAAAGTGTCATAACTAATCTATAAATAAAATTATAAAGGTCAAATTTGGTATAAAAGATCGTACTAGGTCTTTTTATGGTTTCGTTAACTCCAAACGCAGGTTTTCCAATTTTCCGTCGGCGATGAAATATAATTCAACCATGTCATGTGACAATTATACCATTTCTAATATGTTTGCTGAATTCTTTAAGTCTAATTATTGTTCAAACTCCTTCTACTACCTTCCGTAGTTAAGTTTTCAAACATTTTATTATATGCGGATGATGTAAAACTTTTTAAATCATATACTTCTTATAATGATAGAACTGAGTTACAATCGGACTTAAATAATTTAGTTACTTGGTGTCACAAAAATGACATGCCACTGAATCTTAAAAAATGTAAAACGATATGCTTTTCCCGTAGATCAGTTGATCCTTCTTCCTATGTAATAAATAAGGGGATGGGGTCATATGTAGAAGTTCACGCAAGTGAGGAAAGTTTCTGATTGCCATTCACTTGGGAGTGGCCAGGAACGATTGTTTTACATATGACTCAAGCAGCTCACGACTTCCGGTTTTAGACCAAGTATCCTCTGGGTAGCCAACAGACATCCGTTTGAAGGCGAGCTAAAGTGAGAAGGCGCAGCCCTCTTCTGCGGTTGTGCGTAGGGTTTGGGACCCACCACATGAAAAAACCTCCCCAATGAAAAAACAATCAGAGCCTCGGAAGAGAAACCCACCTTTTGATTACGGCCCCTGCAAACGTACTAAGGATCAAGATTTGAGGGCATGCACCTGGAATGTCCGGACCCTTAATTGGGAAGGTGCCTCTGCCAAGCTGGTTGATGTCCTCATACAACTAAAGGCTGACATCACCGCCATCCAAGAAGTGCGATGGACGGGACAAGGACGGACGAAGGTGGGCCCTTGTGACATCTACTACAGCGGTCATATAAAGGAGCGCACATTTGGTGTTGGATTTGTGGTGGAAGAGAGACTCCGTCGCCGAGTCCTGGCATTCACACCGGTGGATGAACGTCTTGCCACAATCCGCATCAAAGTGAGGTTCTTCAACATATCGCTGATTTGCGCCCACGCCCCAACGGAAGAGAAGGACAATGTGACCAAGGATGCTTTCTATGAGCGCCTAGAACGTACCTATGAGCGCTACCCCCGTCACGATGTCAAAATCGGCCTGAGGCTGATCGACTGTAGTACCAGATTCCAGCACAAGAAAATTCATCAAGCAACATGGCTGTCCCCTGATCGAAAAACGTGTAATCAAATCGATCACGTTGTGATAGACGGAAGACATGTCTCCAGTGTTTTAGACGTGCGTACGCTCCGAGGACCAAATATTGACTCGGACCGTTATCTAGTAGCAACAAAGATACGCACTCTCCTCTGTGCAGCAAAGAACGCCCGTCAACAAACACAAGGACGTCGAAAAGCTACAATCACAACCGACAGCCGAGCGATTTTCTACTCGACTTGCACTCCTGATCTCTGAGAGCACTCATCAGCAACTCGATATAAGGGAGCTATCAAACTCATTGCATACCGCTGCAGCCGAAACAATTGGTCTCCGGCAACGCCAAAAAACCAGTTGGTACGATGAGAGTTGTCGTTCCGCAGTGGAGAACACAACGTTGCGAAAGACCACAACACGTTCGGAGTGGGACAGATATCGATAACTGAAGAGAGAAGCGAGACGCAGACGTAAAAAAAAGAGGCCGAAATGCGTGAGTATGAAAAGCTTGAAAAGGAAGGTTTCAAGACCGGAGCATTATCATGTAGGGATCGAGGAGGTAATCTGGTAACGGATGTCCAGAGCATACTGGGATTATGGAGGGAACACTTCTCCGACCTGCTGAATGGCAGTGAAAGTACAACACCAGTAGATGGCGAACCCGATTCCCCAATCGATGACGATGGAATAGATATTCCATTACCGGACCTTGAAGAAATTTGAATAGCAATTATCCGCTTGAAGAACAACAAAGCGGCGGGGGCCGATGGACTACCGGCCGAGCTATTCAAACACGGCGGCGAAGAACTGATAAGGTGCATGCATCAGCTTCTTTGTAGAATATGGTCGGAAGAAAGCATGACCGACGATTGGAATCTCAGTGTGCTCTGCCCAATCCATAAAAAGGGAGATCCCACAATCTGCGCCAATTACCGTGGTATAAGTCTCCTCAATATCACATATAAGCTTTTGTCGAGCGTATTGTGTGAAAGGCTAAAGCCCACCGTCAACGAACTGATTCGACCTTATCAGTGTGGCTTTAGACCTGGAAAAACGACAATGGACCAGATATTCACCATGCGCCAAATCTTGGAAAGACCCGAGAGAGAAGAATCGATACTCACCATCTTTTCATCGATTTTAAAGCTGCCATCAATAGCACGAAAAGGAGCTGCCTTTATGCCGCGATGTCTGAATTTGGTATCCCTGCAAAACTAATACGACTATGTGAACTGACGTTGAGCAACACCAAAAGCTCCGTCGGGATCGGGAAGGACCTCTCCAAGCCGTTCGATACCAAACGAGGCTTCAGACAGGGTGACTCACTATCGTGCGACTTCTTCAATCTATTGCTGGAAAAAATAATACGAGCTGCAGAGCTAAATAGAGAAGGTACAATCTTCTACAAGAGTGTACAGCTGCTGGCGTATGCCGACGATATTGATATCATCGGAAGCAACAACCGCGCCGTTTGTTCTGCTTTTTCCAGACTAGATAAAGAAGCGAAGCGTATGGGTCTGGTGGTGAATGAGGACAAGACGAAATATCTCCTGTCATCAAACAAACAGACAGCGCATTCGCGTATTGGCTCCCGCGGCACTGTTGACAGTCATAACTTTGAAGTCGTAGATAATTTCGTATACCTGAGAATCAGCATCAACAACACCAACAATGTCAGCCTTGAAATCCAACGCAGAATCACTCTTTCCAACAGGTGTTACTTTGGACTGAGTAGGCAATTGCAAAGTAAAGTCCTCTCTCGACGAACAAAAATCAAACTCTACAAGTCGCTCATTATTCCCGTCCTCATGTATGGCGCCGAAGCGTGGACGATGACAACATCCGATGAGACGACTCTTGGGGGTTTTGAGAGAAAGGTTTTGCGTAAGATTTATGGTCCTCTGAACATTGGCAACGGCGAATACCGCAGACGATGAGCTGTACGGATTATACGACGACATTGACTTAGTTCAGCGAACAAAAAGACAGCGGCTACGCTGGCTAGGTCATGTTGTACGAATGGATGAAAACACTCCAGCTCTGAAAGTGTTCTATGCAGTACCCGCTGGAGGAAGCCGCGGAAGAGGATGATCTCCACTCCGGTGGAAAGACCAAGTGCAAAGTGGCCTGGCTTCACTTGGTGTTCGCAGTTGGCGCCAAAAAGCAAAAAGGAGGAACGAGTGGCGCGCTCTGGTGGATTCGCCTATAATCGCTTAAGCGATTTCTACGCCAAATATATATATATATATATATACTAGTCGTTTAAAACTTATCAATCTACCTACACTTACTAGTCGTAGGGAAATGCTAGGCATAATATTTCTAGTAAAACTTCTGAATGGTTCTGTTTGTAGCTCTTTCCTTTTGTCTGATATCAAGTTTAATGTCCCATTTCGTTCATCTCGGCAGTTTAGACCATTACTTTTAAAATCTCCGAGAACAAATTTTGAGTTAAACGAACCATTCCGCCAAATATGTTATGATTTTAATTCTCATTCCATCATTCGATCTTTAGCAGCATTAAAAAAACTATTTTGTCTTCGCTTAATAAGTAACATTTAACCTTTTGTTTTGTTGTAAATTTTAAATCTTAGCTGTTGAAATTTGTCTTTCTGTAGCTGAGCAGTTTGAGATCTCGACGCTTAAAAACTCTTGCCTTTCATGGCTCGGCAAATTCCGCTCGTTTGTGGATTGCGCCCCTCGCGTCGGTTGGGCGGGAGGTGGTTAACCGTTTGGGTTTATATAGGAAGGGACATATTTGGATGTAATTTTTTGGAATAAATTGGCGTGGCCCTGCTCCAATTTGGTTTTATTACATTTAACGTATCTCGTAAACTACTAATGCTATATCAACCAAACTCTCTCGAGGTTTCATTTAGGTACTTCCTTAAACAGTATAAAAATTGAGGAAATCGGATTATAACACATACAAGGGTTATGTTGAAAACTAATAAACATGCTTTAATTCAGTGAAGAAAAACACCAGTAACCTTAAATTGCATTGTAGAGATGGCATACAAGGGCTGCAATCAAATTTATTTACACAGTTAGAAATGTACGTGGCACCCCCCACTTATAGGTCAAAGACCATTTCTCAGGAACTAGAAAATTTCGGTTCGTAACATTTTATTAGCATCTTTATACTACAGTTTGAAAATTTGCGCAATCGGTTCACAAACACGCCTACTTTTCATATGCCACAATTTTAAAAACAATCTGATTCGTTCACCTACCAATCTATACATTAAGCACCAGTTAAGATATTGGAACAAAACTTTGCACAAATACTGCGTTTCTAATGTGACTCATCTTAAAATCACCGAAATCGGACAATAACTTTTCAAGGACCCAGATATCGAACATGTGGACCTCGAAGTTTGCGGCTAATTTTTCATTGAAAATATCGGTAAATTTCTGAGATATTCTTAAGTAATTCAAAAGAGATGTATTTCAAGCCAATATTCCCTCTAGCCCCATATACCTCATTTATGGATTTTCAAACTTCCCGTTGGATTGAATACTGTATATAATGGTTAATATGTGAAATATCTTAGCAATATTAAGAGAACGTAAAATTTGGGTTATAATATAGTAGCTTGACACAAAAATAGTTGAAATCGGTCCAAGGAGTTACCACTGTCCCCATATACTATATATAATGGTTTTTGTTTTTTATTGGAATTTATTCCGATTCTGTGAGTCAAATAGCGTGTTTTAAAATTCAATAAATAAATTGCGAGAATATTAAATGTTCGGTTACACCCGAACTTAGCCCTTCCTTACTTGTTTTCAATTACTTTTGACATTCGTTCTAGAGATAAGTTTGTGGAACGTATCAATTGGAATGCCAGATTTTTTTAACAAACTTTTTTCGGAATGATTGCTTCACAATCCGTTGCTTTAGTTCCAAATAAGAGAACTCACACCATTGTACTTGAACCAATAGTTTACCAACTTCTACTGTAATTTCCATATTAGTTACATACTTCCCATATTATATGGCAGCATCGTGATAAAAGCTTATTTATATTCGAACCTATTCATGTTGTCAGTAATACGATTTATTGATCTTGCACCATACCATGTAAAGCAGCCCCAGACCATTATGTTGCCGCTACCATGTTTAATGGTATTTTTTATAAACCGTAAATCCAATTCTTTATCTTTCGGAGAGGGAACATTCCGTCTGGCATCATTCACGAACAAGATATTGCGCCATCTAGACCGGACCAATTCCATAATTTTTAGCGGATACCTAACTCATCTCGATTTTTATTCACAATAAATGCATTCTTCTCACTATCAAGAATATATTATGTTACTCAACAGCTAAGTTTCATGAATTTTATAAATGAATGAATTATATGATTGTACTAGCTGATCCCACAGACGTTGCCCTTTGTGAAATTATTTGTTTTGAAAAGGGAAGAAAGTTGAATTTAGATTGTATTGAAAAGCATTTATTTTCGATTTTTCTACATTTTTTTTTTTTCAATGCAACTCAGCTTGATAAACAATATTTTTTGTTTTCTGTTCCGGAGCGTAAATGTACATAGAAGATGGTTTTTCAACCCGTGAACACTCCACATATAGCTGACCGTATGAAAAACATGGCATTTCCTGATTTATGCCACACATTTCCAGCAACTGTCTGTGTGACCTGTTGATTGACATCGCAAATGCAAGTTTCAGTGGAAACTAATACGTTTGAACGTCGCAGCGTGATACTTTATAGCCTATAGCCTTTCTCGATAAATGGACTATCCAACACAAAAAGAATTATTGAATTCGAACCAGTAGTTTCGGAGATTAGCGCGTTCAAACAAACAAACAAACAAACTCTTCAGTTTTATAATATTAGTATAGATATATATATTTAAAGTTGTAAAAATATGCACTTTTTTCAACTTCTGAAACCTACCGAACCCTTAAAGTGAACTTATAGACCCACTAGATCAATATAAAGGTCTTTAAATATTGGATATTTTTATCATCATCTGTTTAAGATATATCAGCAACTAGAAGTTAAAAAATTTCGCTTACGAAGATACTCTAGAATTAAACTAATTTCTTGAAGATCTTTGCGACAGCCTCAAGCGAACATCGAAGAGCATAAAATTACCCATTAATTTCAGTGCTAACTTCATCAACCAACTTTTGTCTATACTCCACCGAAACAAAAAAAAAAAAAACACAAAGTTAACCACACTAATATTATAACATAATAGTTAAAAAATTGTTCGAGTAGTTAGTGTAATTCTTACACGCGACAGATAGAGAGCAGGAAAATTCCCAATCACGCGCAAAATTATTTTTGTCTCAACCCAATATTATTTCACTTACAGTTTTGACTACCAAACAAAATAAAGATATAAAATATTTTTGCTACGCAGATATCCCACAGAGCCTACTATCTATACTTTATCACTGTCATCTAATAGTGTTCTAAACGAATATACTTGTGTTTAGCCGCAGTGAGCAAAAGTCGTAAGTGGACTTTTATTACTTTGTGCCAATTTCGGTAGAGTTTTATTTCCACGCCAACGCATTGCAATTTATAACTGGTTTTTGTTGTTATTATAGTTTGCACCACAACTAATATGACTAGTGATTTTATGACTTTCGGTCCGCAGAGTTTAACCCCGTCTTCTGCCTAAAGAAAACATATTACTCTGCGCTGGCTTGTAAAACAATTTAGATTAATATGAGTAAAATACGCCACTACACACGCACTCCATCTCGACTAAAATTAATGTACAAAAGGGAGTTACGTAGCATACATTTAGGGGCGCAGCGTAATAAAGTCATTTGTGCTTTGTGCCAGGGGTGTATACACTCGTATGCTAGTGGCCTGTTTTATGAATTACTTCATAAATGAGTAAATGCATGGACGCCAAAGGAAATTACAAGTGTAGATGAGTTACAGCACTCACGCGCTCTCTTTTCACTCTGCACTCTGCGCGCCCTCTTTCGTTGAGCGTTTGCGCTACCAATAACGAGTTCATAATGGCAACATATTAATTTTGTGCGAGTGTTTTTA
Organism: Zeugodacus cucurbitae; assembly: GCF_028554725.1. Lineage (NCBI taxonomy): Eukaryota > Metazoa > Arthropoda > Insecta > Diptera > Tephritidae > Zeugodacus > Zeugodacus cucurbitae. The sequence continues at coordinate 22,955,082 of NC_071671.1, forward strand.
TCTTCTGCTTTGTTGTACAATAAGTAAGTAATATATGCAAGTACTCAGAAACAAGCCGTTATAATATAATGTATTCATATGTGCGCTGCCACTAATGTATGTTAGTATGGTGTATGAGGCTGCTATCATCACGAGGGTTGTTCTCCCGCCGTTCCTTTGTATTTTACTGCCAGCTCGAAAGTGAAATTAAAACCATCAGTTTGAGTGTGAGTTATGCGAAAGTGACAGCGCTTTTGTTGGGAAAATTATTGCTCTTCTACGTGCATTGCAGCGCGGCAGCTAAAACGCTTCAGCGAAGTGGAGTACTGCATATTTTTTTTGCGCTGAATTTTTAATTTTTTATTCATAAAGCTGTCTTTCGTTTTTAAAACTCGCTTTTTATGCTGTTTTTTCTGTTTTTGTGTATTCAAAGCATGACATTAACACATCACTTCACATCAGTGGCATTCTACGCCGCCCAAAAGCACTTCACATGACACACTCTCTCATATGTTAATTTACCTAAAAGTATGCAATTACACGAGCCTCGAGCTTTGAAGACGGTAAACAGGCGTTGAGCATTAGTTAAAGTACTCCGGGATTTTCGGGGAAAACATTTCGCTTGTAAGCTGCCTAAGCTTGAACAAAGCATACTTAAAAATTTCTAATACGAGTACATCCAAGAGAGGCGACAGGATATTGTAATTAAAAAAACCTGAAAGATATTATTGCGTCTGTTTTATATTATTTTTGTGTCTGATTCTGTGTTATACATCTACATTCATTCAAATCTAATATTACTTATGGCTACAAAGCCGAGGTTGTAGGTTAATGAACTTCGAAGAGTATCATATTTTCACATAAAGTCTGAAACTATTTACCGAAAGACGACTTTTGTTAAAAGATTCGATTCCACAAAAGCAGACTCCGCTCTAAGGCATATTTCAACTATATTATGTTCTAAGTTCTTCTTCATAATACCAGCAAAGCAGAAAACTTTGAAAAGGAAAATACTGAGATACAATATATTGTGCAATCAGGTTGGAAGATCAAAGAGAACCGAGAAAAGCTTTCAAGAAAAAGCCATTTGAGAAGCGAAGTAAGAGCAGACCAAAGAAAATATGTCTAGAGCAGTAATGGATGAGCTTAAAGAGAATAGAAGCGGATCGTTAAATCTGGAAGATTGTCTTGCTAAGGAAGGAAACTAATTCCGAACTCAGATCTCCAGCATAGAGTTATCTGCTCATTAATAAGCTACTCTCTCCAATATTAAAAATATGATACTGAATACGTTCTTAGACCGTCAATCTTCATAACGTTCTCCCGTTTCCTAACTAATAGAAAATGGTGATGTTCGAACAAGTTTTATTCGGTTTAAGAACTTTAATTAACGGCTCAAACTGCTAATTGACGAGGTGAACTTGGTTGTTGTTATGGTAGAAACTCAACAATTATCTTCTCATTCTTCAGGATCAGACTGTCAGGCAAACGAGTCCATATTGGTCTATTCCTTTTATAAAAGGCCTTTCCAAATCTCAGATCAGATATCTCAGATATTAAAGGTCTCCCCAAATCCAGAGTTCCCTGAAATATTGTAAGAATGGTTTTTCCGAGTCTAGCTTTGTCTTCTTCGATATATAAAAGGTCCTTGAAATATGCTGCTTATATATTCCGAAGCAAAAAACCACACGGAAGCCCCTGGCTATAAAACTTTTTAAAATTTACCTTTCTTCCAATCTAAAATTGAAAAGAATGTAACAGATGAGGTAAACTCTTTAATTTAAATACTTTTGATGAAAAATCAATCAATATTTCTTCATATCATACTTATGTATATTGAGAAGTTTCAAGACCCACTAGAGCAATACAAGAACCCCGCATGAGTGAACCCACTTCATTGTCTATAAATGCATGCATTATGAATATATGCATATGCAAATTTTTTAAAGTACTAACACGTGAACACCAGCAACAACGAGAACAACAACAACAAAAAAGAATGCACCACCATTATGGTCCAAATAACGGGAAATGCGACATATCTCACCATCACTTCTGCACTAAGTACTCATTGCATTTTTCGTTCGTTCGCAAAGCACACGAGTCTTTATTATGCGCGACTTGCTGCCAACAAAAGTGATAATAACAACAACAATAGCAACAACTTTATGATGCAATGCAAAAGTAAGGTACAACAACAAACGTAATGTAACTGCAAATGTCGCTTCCGATTCATTGTCACTGCCATTATTGTACGTGTTGTTGTTGTGTTGCTGATGTTACTGCATGACTCCTTTACTGTTATTAAGGGTTGACTTTTAATGCACACATGTGAACGCACACCCCTACATATACTTAAGAGCTTTCCCTTTGTGTGCTTGCATCGCGCGGTGCACACTCGGCACTCACTTGAAGTGTTTATTAAAAATGCATTTTATTC